>NC_133321.1:5100371-5299909 GCF_012295235.1 Primulina huaijiensis
TTTTTAGCGTATTTTAATCATGACTATTTGATGATTCAGTGTTGGTTCGGAGTCATGATTAAATACGAAGTCGTCGAGCGTCATTGTCGCATTTTTTTGAACTTAAATTGCATAGTTGGTCAAGTAGAAGCTATTGCATATTTTTCATGGCATATTTAGGTTGCAGCGAGCCTGGGAACGATCCAATCCAGTTGGTAAAATAATACATGATATTTCATTATGCAATTTAATTATATTACGTGCATGAAAATAGAAAATACTTATTTTTGAGAATTATGCGATATTGCTTGTGGTCAATTCACTATTTTGGGAGCACTATTGTACTCGGTCGCCAGTGACCGATCAGTTCAGTTTGGTACCACCCGGTCGCCAGTGACCGGTCAGTTCAGTTCAGTTTGATACTCCCCCGGTAGCCAGTTACCGATCAGTTCAGTTCAGTGCAGGGGCCACATGCGTAGACCATAATATCAACAGAAAATTATTACCAGTTATTTCAGTACAGGGCTCCTAGGAGCAACATTTTTACTATGATTTTTAATTCAGTCATGCACGTATTATAATTGCTCAGTACAGGTTATTTTCAGTATGCCCCATGACATGATATTTTATCCCATGCAAAATTTTACTATAGTATTTACTCGTTATTTACGATATATGCATGTTGAGTCTTTAGACTCACTAGACTTGATTGTTGTAGGTACCGATGAGGTCAGGGCCGAGGGCGGGGACCAGTGAGCCAGCTTGGGTTAGCAGTAGTGGCACCCGAGGACCTCAGTTCAGCATTTATTATTTTATTTCTCAAACAATTTTTATCAATTGTTGGATATTCTTAAATTGTTATTTCGCATACAAATATTTTCTTCCGTTGCCATTTTGAACATCAAACTTTGTTTATCGGTTTATTTATGAATGAGGCATTTTGATTATTTTAAAAGAAAATTTTTAATTTTTCGTAAATTTTCAAGCAAGGATTTATAGGCCTTCACAATGGATGAATAATATACAATTAATTAATGATAAAACATTCGATTCATATATTTTTTAAAAAGAAATCGATGTCTCAAACACGATTAATGATTAAAAAATATATTGATGATTTTTTAAACAAAAAAATAGATGAATCAAATCTTTCATCAATGATTTTGTATTTTTTTCATCCATGATGTTTTGTACATTTAATATTTAATAATTTGTGTTAACTGAGCTTGTCTAAACAAAATGAGCATCAACTCATACTGCACATTTAAACTAACCTGTTATTTAAATTTCCATTTAATATTTGTTTTATAAAATTTGGTCAACATTGGTGTGTCAAAGAACACCAACAAACCTCGAAATTAAATTAAATAAGCTACGTATATAATACTAATAATCAAAATACCATGAATCACGTGTTAGCCAAATAAAACAAATTAAATATTTTCATGTAAATTAGGCATTCTTGATTAAAGTAATGCCTACTGATTTCTACGAAAATTCTGTAGCCCTCATTTTTTTAACGTCTGCAGCTGGTGAGATTTGAAGTTTTGAACTCAAGACTAGTTGGAATTTTGAGTCTCACTCTTATCACTAAGACAAGAGATCCTTGATTTTAACGTCTTATTTTTTTTTTTTATATTATAAATGATAGCATTTTGCCCCAAAAGTGGGGAAAAAAATACTTGTTCATGCGCACACAATAGGATTTTATGTTTTGGTATTAAAAAAAACTAATGGATCAAGTGTCACGACTCGAGACCGGGGCGTATTGTTGAGGATCGGATTGAGTTTAGAAGGGGGGTTGAATAAACTCAACGGCAAACTTAATCGATTTTTCAGAATGATGTGCTAGAGTCCTGTTAGAGATACTAGCAGATTCTTGTTCAAGTTTAAAGACCAGCAGATCACAAGATAATGTGCGGAAACGATCTGTTGGTTAGTGGGTGAAAAATAGTGAAACAAAAAAGCAATAAATGGCACAAGGTTTGTTTCTGGAAGTTCGAAGATGAATCTTCTACGTCTCCCCTTCTTCTGTTTGCAGAAGGTATCACTAAAAGACTTTGGTGAATACAGTACAACAATTGTACACACCCACTTCAACAGGACTTATCCTTCGCCTACTGAAACTCTTAGTTTTACAACTCGACTACTTGAAAGATTTTAAGTTCTGGAAAGAACTCTTTTCCAGTTACAAATTCTTCTATTGATGAAGTGAATAGCTTAGGAAGAGATAAAGAAAATAGCTAGCACAAAATGATCTCAAATGATCAAGTGTATGCAATAAAGCGTGTGCTGCTTTTTCAGTGTTGAGCTTTTGAGATAACTGAGAGTTCTAGCGATGCTCGAATGATCTTCTTTGATTGAGATTTGTTCACTCTTCTTGTTTCTTGAAAAGTGCTCCGTCTTCATAAATAGGCTTAAACCAACGTTAAAATCTGAACGGCTCTTTTGACTTTTCAGTGATTCAGTTTTATTGCTGAAAATGGACCCTGCAGAATACATTAAAGCAATCAGTCTCAGTTCATACCAAAAATGGTAAGCAGTCTTAAATGTTCCCGTACAACATTTAATGGCATTAAATGAAGCAATAAATGCTAGTATCACGTTAATAGATTAACGGTAATATTTAAAGACTTGAGATACGCAACAATCTGCTAGTGTCTATTTCGGGTTTGTATTTCTTCTAGTTCTGGTTTTAGCTAAGAAGTCATTTGTTCATTAGATTAAGCAGTACTTGATAAGTGCTGCTACTGGTTTTAGCGTGATACAAGTGCTTCTGGTTTTCTGCTTATTTACATCTACTGGTTTTTTACTAGCATCTCCACAACAAAATTAAGTCTAACACGTATTGTGACATCGGCATTGTTTTCAAATTATATATTCGAAAACAAAAAAGTCTCAGAAATACAAATTTTAGAAACCAGTATATTCATTCATAATATTGAATTGCATTGTCTTATGCAACTTTGATTATTGTTTTACAACAACAAAAATGTAAAAAAAAGTATATAACAGAAATAACGAAATTCCTATCAAACGCAACATATTATCATAATAAAATTTGGACCACTGAATTATTCGGATCTCCTTCACTAGCTCTAGAACTTGATTTTCTAGTCTTTTCCAATCTCTTATAGATTCTTATCTAAGAGGAGTGAGTGGGTGAACGATATGACCTCCACTCAGTGACCGATGAAATCCTCTCAATTTTTAATTCATTTTCAATAGAAATTGCTAATATAACAGTAATATCGGACATATACATAAATTTGTTTATTTTCAAGAATAAAAGATATCAAAATTATGCACTGACCATATTATGAATTTCATGGCTAACCAATATCATTCTCTTATATTTTAATCATTTAAAGAATGATACATGAATCAAGAATATATAACAAGAATCACGTATATTCAGAATATATATTCCCATGATTTTTTCATAAACTTCAGCGCTTCAAATATACATATTTCATGAATCGGGCTTTTAAAATATAAAATGCATACTTGTCGGTTTATAATCAGATTACACGAGTTAAAACAGAAATTTTGTAAGGTCCAAAATTAAGACGACGTAATCTAACTGCATGCGAATCTAAGAAATATGAAAAATAGATAATTAATTGATTTTGATTGCTAAGATTGATTATGCGATATGCTTATATGATGTTTTAGTATTTTTCTACTTAAATGCATTAAAAGGTATTTTTAAGGGTTATCCGAGTCGCGATCGAGGAACGGAGACCGAGGACTGAAAAATGAAAAATAATTTTATTAAATAATTATTTTTAATTATTTAAAATAAAGTTGATGTTTTTTCTTATTTTTAAAAATAAGGAGTTTTGAGGTGTTTTTGTACGTCGGGATGTAATTTTTATCAGTGTTGAATTTTCAACAAAAATACAAATATTTTGACAACACGACCAATAAATTCTCAAAATTTTCTAAACAAAATATTTTAATTAAGCACTAATGGTCTTTTTGGACCTAGTTTAGGTTACTAGTGGGCCTAGGCTTGTTTACATGCTTAATTAACAAATAAATAAGACTTAAACCTACCCCACACCCCATCATAACCCATGCCCCACACCCCTTAAACATAAAAACTCTTTTCTCTCCAATCATACGCGGCACACACAAGTTTGAAGAGGAAAAGCTTCGGTTTCTTCATAAGAATTTTTCCCAAGGCTTCGTGTCATCGTTCTTCGATCCTTCAACGTATATTCGTGCGTAATTAACGCAAAGGCACGCCATATTCTTCCCTTCACTCATCCATCACACCATAGTATTTATTTGATTATGTTTTGTATGAAAAACAAGTCACACTTTATATTATTTTCGTAACTATGCATGTACATGTGAAAAACTCATGATTTTTGGTTTTAAAACATGTTTAATATGTTCTAGAAGGGGCTGCCATGATTAGGATAAGTTATGGGATTGTTTTACACGAGTTTAAGGGTCCGAGAACACACCCAAATTCGCTGCACACATACATGAACTTGCTGGAACCGAAATATGAATGTTGTGTCTTGGGGGCTCGGGTTTAAGGGTGTACGGTTGCATGGCTGGCTTGGGTCACGGCTGGGTCTTGGATCGGGTCAGGGAAGGAGTCCTAGCCATGCTAGGAGTCGAGGGTCATGGCAGCCAACGAGAAAGACGCGCATGTGTGTAGCTCGCGCAGGAGAAAAGGGCTTGGCCAGGGGGCTTTCCCCTTTGGGCAGGGCTAGGTCAAGTCACTAGGGTCTTAGGAGTGTGCACAATAGTCCGGTTCAGGTGCTGGTTCAGTGGCTAGGTCCTAGGTGCGTACATGAAGAGTCCTTGTCATTAAGAGTCTTGGCCGTGGCTTGTAGCTTATGTTGTGGCTTTCGGTTGGGGCTAGGGTTAGGTGCTAAAGGTTCACCAGGGTCCAGGGGAGGGCTGGTTTGATGTTGGCTCAGGCCGGCTCGAGCATGGCTTGAGGAAAAATGAAGATGGCTCGTAGGGTTTTAGCATGGTTCGGTTAGGGTTTTCCTTTGGCTTTAATTCGAAACATGGCTCACGGGGGTCGAGTCATGGTTCATGAGGGCTAAAATAATATAAAAAGTCTAAGTTTTTAATTTGAGAATTTTAGATTAAAGTTTGATTTAATTCGAGATTTAAAACGTATTAAAAATGAATAATTGAAAAGCCTAGAATTTAAACTAAATAAAATTGTGATAAATTTAATTTAAGCTTAAATAATTATTTGGGATATTTTAGAGTCAATGAAATTAAGAAAATCTCAAAAACGTGAAATTTTACGTCTATGGGTAAAACGATAATTTTACACCCGAAAAATAGTAAACGTCATGACAGTGCTCTGAATGCTGTTTTATATGTTAATATGTTTATTTAAAATGTTTATGGATTTTTATGTTTTATTATGGATATTTAAAAGATATGGTGCATGCTTGGTTTAAAAGAAAAACGGTATTTACATGCATGTTTTTATAAAGTGATGAAAATACGAAATGTTGAAGGAAGTGAAGTAATTGTGACTAATACGAATACGTGATACGATGATATGTAAATTCGAAGGCCAAGGCTCAGTTGAAGGGTGAGAGTGTCGTTCATGTCCCCGCCGCCCAGTACTGTGGTTATATGTAGATGGATCCATCGCCCCCATACGAATATGAATACGAAAGTCACAATTAACGATCTGAATTCAACGAAATGAAAATGAAATACGAATATGAATACGAATATAAATATGAATATGTTGATATGAAAACGTTTATGAAAACGTTTATGTTTAAAGTTTATGCATCTTCATTAAAATGTTATTTTACGTACAAGTATTTTTATTTTGCATGTGTTCCGTATATGTATTACTTGTTATCAAAATTATGGTGTGTTGAGTCTTTAGACTCACAAGGTGTGATTGATGCAGGTGAGTTTGATAATAATGATAATGGAGGTCTTGATGGTTGACTTTGCTAGACTGAAGGTGCACATAACCCGATGACCAGCGCTTATCTTTCCGCACATATGTTTATGTTTATGATTAAAGATATTTTATGACTTTGATTATGATTTTGAGTGGTTTATGAGAGGTTATTAGTTTTAGCAATTTTGTTAAGTTAGGAGTTGCAAATGATTGACGTTGTTATGATTCAAACTATTTTTCTTTGGATTTTGAAATGTTAGTGGTTGTTTTATTTTTAAAAATGGTGCAAAATATTTTGTAAATAATTATATAGTTTTGGCCGAATCATTGAGGGTAAAAAAAAAAAATTTCTAGTACTTTTGAGAAAACGAGTAGTGGACGTTTCAAATTTCATTTATAGTAATACTGAAAATCAAATATAAAGTTTTTTTTAATCATGAGTATTATGATATCGGATAATCAGTTGCAATCCCACATTAATTAAGTCTGATTTATCTTTGTAATCAAGTATTGCGGATATTGCTTTCATAAAATCAAAATAAATCAAATTTAGAGTGAATTACCAAAGAAAATATACTAATTTTTTTATATAATATATCAAAATTAATATCCTCTGGTGACAAACAAAAGTCCAAGAATATATTAGTTGGGTAATGGTGGTCTCCAATGAAATGAGTTCATACGTCCCGACAGAGTATGCGTACTCCAACGTCGTCGAGATTAACAACTGACACCAAGTGCAAGTCCCACCAACCATACATTTCTTTCACTTTCCCCAACGTTTTTTTTTCTCATATTTAAAATGATATTTTGTAAAATAAAGTTAAAAGGGCTCACAAGCTCGATTCACATTTCGATTATTTGCTTGATAAAGTTTTGATAATTGAGTTGGAACAAGACAAATCAAGCTCGAATTCAAACTCTAATTCGAATATGTCGGCAGAGGTAGACATGCATTAATTGTAAGAAAAAGTCGGGTCATCAATTGCAGCGGAAAAAACGAAATTGACATCTTGATTTAGACAATGAAAATATACGGAAGGTTCTTGCGTTCAGACAAATAGATGCATTCTTTTATAATTCAAGTATCCCTTCGTCGAGTTATTTATATCATCTTATAACATTTGAGTGCTTTGGTCTATAATATTTGTGAGGTGTTTGTTTTCCTGTATTAAGAGAGTGTGTTCTCTTTGGAAACACGGTGAGTGGTTGCACATCATATTACCTTGGAATTCTTATCATCTTATATGTGGTTTTTACCCTAATAATTTTTAAGGGTTTTCCACTAAAATATCGATGTCCAGTTCTATACTTTATTTTCATATTATTATCTCAAATTGCCGCACTTGGGACCAAAAAGTGGTATCAGATCATTGGTTTAAAATTTCTTAAAATTATGAGTATGCTCTGTGGTTGCAGCCTAGAGTGATATTCCACATTACAAAATATTTTTCTGAGATTTTTTTATTAAGATGAAATTTTTTTGTCCAGTCTATTAAATTGTTATAGACATAATGGTGGGCATGAAATGTCCACTACTATTTTTCTTAAAAAATACTAGAAAAATTTTTTTTCTCAAAAATTCGGCCGAAACAATATATATACATATATATATATATATTAAAATATAAGTTACACTATTTTAAAAATGAAACAACCACCTATATTTGAGAATCAAAGAAAATAGTTTAAGATCTTAAAATCGTCAAATGTTTGCAAATCTTAACTTAGCCATAAAGCTAAATATATCAACATCTCAAAAACCACTCAAAAGCATAATTAAAAATCGTAAAAATCTTTAACATAAACTTGAAATCATAAGTTATAAACATAAGTGCGGAAAACTACTAGCACTGGTCCTCGGGTTATGTGCACCTTCAGTTCTGTCAGATCAACCATCAAGACCTCCACTAGCATCAACATCATACTCACCTACATTGATCACACCTAGTGAGTCTAAAGACTCAGCAAACCATATTATTGTTAACAAATAATACATATACAGATCACATTCAACAGTGAAAATACTTTTACGTAAAATAACATTTCGTAATAATGCATAAACTTAAACATAAACATCTTTCATATCATCATCAACATATTCATATTCATCATATACATATACATATTCATTTTCGTTGAATTCAAATCGTTAATTAAGACTTTCGTATTCGTATTGGGGGTCGATGGATCCATCTACATGTAACCACAGTACTGGGCGGCGGGGACATTATCGACACTCTCATATATCAACTGAGTCTTGGCCTTACGTATTCACATCATCGTATTCGTATTAGTCACAATTACTTCATTTCCTTCAACATTTCATATTTTCATCACTTTATAAAATTCATACATATAATAATCGTTTTTCTTTTAAACCATGCATGCAATATATCTTTTAACGTTAACGTTTCATTATAAAATTCAATAAATATTTAAAATAATCATATTAACATATTTTACAGCATTCAGAGTACTGCCATTATGTTTACTATTTTCTAGGTGAAATAACCGTTTTACCCTTAGACGTAAAATTTCAAGATTTTGACTTTTTCTTATTTCCGTTGACTCTAGATCATCCCAAATAATTATTTAAGCTTAAATTGAATTTCTCATATTTTTATTTAGCTTAAATTCATGGCTTTTTTAATTACTCTTTAATTATAAATTCTTAACGCGTTTTAATCGCGAATTAAATTCGAACTTTAATATGAAATTCCCAAATTTAAAACATGAAATTTTTATATTTATTTTGCCCTCGTGAACCATGATTCGACCCCCGTTGAACCACATTTCAAACCTTAGCCATGAAAACTCTAAGGACTGAACCATAACTAAACTCCTCGAGCCATCTTACGTTTTCCCCGAGCCATGCTCGAGCCAGCCCCTGACCAATCCTCCCCTGGACCCTACTAAACCCTTAGAACCCCTAAGACTTGACCCTAACTCGCCCGAAGCCCCTACACTAGTAGCAAGTGTCGCGGCCGAGACCCCATGTGCACTATGACTCTACGTTCTACTGGCTAGGACTCTAACCACCGAGCCAGCCCCTGACCCAGACCTTCGTGAACCCTCTTAGGACCCTAGAGACGTAGCCTAGACAAGCTCTGACCACCCTGGCCGAGCCCCAGCCTCTGCGCACAGCCGCCTCCCTCGATATGACGTGGGTAGAGTTCTAGCTTGCTAGGACTCCTGCCCAGCCACTGTGCTCGAGTCCTAGCGTGGCTAGGACTCTTCTCATGACCCAACCATGTCACAGCAAGCCCTGGTCGCGCCCCAGCCGAGACATGCATGGTTTAACCCCTTAACCGATCACCTTGAACAAAAACCGTGCATCCATGGTTCTAGGTCGTTCCCATTTCATGTGCAGACAATCAGCGTGCATTCTAGGACCTTAACTCGTGTAAAAACATTCTATATATATTCCCTAATAATGGCATCCCCTTCATGTAAGTAAAAAAGTTTTGATGCAAAAAACATACTTTAAAACATGTTTAGGGTGTGATAGATGAAAAAAAGAAAGAATTATGGCATGTCTTTGCGTATTTTACGCACGAAAATCTGTTGACGATGAGAAGATGGCGACGAACGACCTTGGCTGAATTCCCATGACAAATTTGATGCTTTCCTTTTGCAATATCTCGTGTGTGCCGTGTATTTGATTGAGGAAGAGAGTCCTTGTATTGATATGGGTGAGGGGGCGTGGGTTTATGAACTAATGGTATGGGGTTTGGGCTTAAATATTGATAATAAACTAGTGTGCAAGGCTTGGGCCCATTAGTAAGCTATACTAGGCCCAACAAGCCCAATTATGCATTTAAAAATTATTTAATTTAGGAAAGTTCGTGAAATTATTAGCCGAGTTGTCAAAAAATTCGTATTTTTGATGAAAATCGAATACCAGTAAAATTTACGTCTCGGCGTATAAAATCAACTCAAAACTCCTTATTTTCGAAAATAATAAAAAGCATCAACCTAATTTTAAATAATTGAAAACAATTATTTAATAAAAATATTTTCTATTTTCAGGTCTTGTTCTCCGTTCCTCGATCGCATATCGAATAACCTTTAAAATTACAGTTTTATGCATTTAAGTAGAAAATTACTTTAAAATCACCTAAACATATCACACATAATTAATTTAAGAAATTAAAATCAATTAATTATATATTTTCTATTTTCCCTAGATTTGCATGAAGTTTGATTACGTCGTCTTATTTTTGGACCTTACAAGGGCAGGTACGAGATAACAAAGTTCAATGGAAGTAATTTTATGCCGTGAAAAATAAAGATACTAGCAGTTTTAAAAAAAATTTATTGGCGGCTATTGGAGATAGACTGATGGAAATGACAGACGATGGAAAGTGAAATGAGATGATTGATAATGATGTCGCCAATTTACACTTGGCTATAGCAGACGACTGTCAAGTATCTATGAGATAAAGACGGCAAAAATCATCTGAGATACTCTGACAAAGATGTACGAGGTCAAGTCACTACACATCAAAATTTTCTTAAAGAGAAGGCTTTACACTCTTCGGATGGCGGAATCCTCATCAATGAAAAAATATATCAACACACTAAATACTCTATTTGCTCAACTCACTTCTATGACTCATAAAATAGAGGAAAATGAATGTGCAGAACTTCTACTTCAAAGTCTACCAGATTCATATGATTAACTTATCAACTTAACCAACAATATTCTTAAGGGCTCTCTAAAATTTGACGATATCTTAACTGTGGTTCTCAGAGAAGAAAACCAGCACAAGAATAAGGAAGATAGGTTGGTAAATTCAAAGCAGGCAGAGGGTTTACCGATGATAAGAGGATGATTTATGGACTGTAACTCCAGTGGGAGCCAAAGATGAGGTAGATCAAAGTCAATAAGTAAGAAAAAAAATATTTACTGCTTTAAATGTAGCGATAAAAGGCATTTCAAGAAAGTGTGTACGAGTATCGACGAAAGTTCTCAAGGAAATGTGGCCAGTACTTGAGGTGGTGGTGAAATATTATTCCGTAAAGCGGCAACAGTTGCAGAAAGTAGACACAAATTTTATGACACATGGATTATGGATTTAGGAGCGACCTGACACATGACTTCTCGGAGAGAATGATTTGATCATTATGAACCAGTCTCAGGAGGATCTTTATTCATGAGAAATGATCATGTCTTGGAAATCGCTTGGGTTGGTACTATAAAAATAAAAATGTCTGATGGCATTATTCGCATCATACAAGAAGTACGACATGTGAAGGAACTTACGAAAAATCTTTTGTCCTTAGGGCAATTAGATGATATCGGCTGCAAAACCAGTATCGAGAACGAGATTATGAAAATTTTGAAGGGTGCGCTTGTGGTTATGAAGGTGGAAAAAGTTGCTGCAAATATGTATGTACTTTAGGGAGAAAGTCACAAAGAGGCGGAACTAGCTGTTGCATCATTGGTTCAAGAAAAGAATTAACAGTGTTATGGCATAAAAGATGGGGCATATGTCAAAATGAAGGTTGAAAATTCTTTCAGAACAAAAACTGCTATCGGGACTTACAAAAGTGTCACTAACCTTTTGTGAGCATTATTTTACTAGTAAACAACGCAGATTAAAGTTTGGCTCTTCTAGTGCCAGAAGCAAAAGTATACTGGATCTGATTCATTTGGATGTTTGGCAAACACCGGTTGTATACCTAGGAGGAGTGAGATACGTTATCTCGTTCATTGATGATTTCTCTAGGAGATGTTAGGTGTATCCGATCAAGAAAAAATCAGATGTTTTTCAGATTTTTAAAGATTTCAAAGCATGGGTTGAACTTGATTCCAAAAAAAATCAAGTGTTTAAGGACCGACAATGGAGGAGAATATTCCAATGACGAATTTGTTGCATTTTGTCAACACGAAGGCATCAAAAGACAGTTTACGACGGTTTACACACCTCAACAGAATGGAGTGGCGAAGAGGATGAACAATACCTTGTTGTACAGAACAAGAGCCATGTTATAATGGCCCGAAAATTTCGTGTTTGAAAATTTGCGGTAAAGTTAAAAATTTTCTTTTTAAAATAATTAAAATGCCTCATTCACGAAATAAATTGACGAATCAGGTTTAATGTTTAAAAATAGCAGCGGAAGAAATTATTGCTCACAAAATAACAAGTAAAGTAATCCCACAACTGATAAAAATATTTGAGCATAAAAACGGCAAGTGCTGTAAATGAGGTCCTCGGGTTCCACTACTGCCGACCCAAGCTAGCTCACTGGTCCCCGCCCTCGGCCCCGACATCATCAGCACCTACAACAAGCAAGTCTAGTGAGCCTAAAGACTCAGCATGCATATATCGTAAATAACAAGTAAATAAATAATAAAATCGCATGCAAGTGAAAATATCGTGTCATGAGGCATAACGTAAAATATCGTGTCATGATTAATTATATTACGTGCATAACTGAACTAAAAATCATAGTGAAAATTTTTGCTCCTTGGAGCCCTGTAATGAAATAGAATGTAATAATTTTCTGGTGAGATTATGGTCTACGCAAGTGGTCCCTGAACTGAATTGAACTGACCGGTAACTGACGACCGGGACCGGTAAATGACAACCGGTGAAATAATAATCGTTTGATCAGACTAATGCCACAGTATACTGGGTGGTACAAACTGAACTGACCGGCAACTGGCGACCGGGTGAAGTAATAATCCCATGATAGTAAAGTGACCACAAGCAATATCACATAAATCTCAAAATGAATATTTTGCACGTAAGATAATTAAATAACATAATTAAATATCCTGAATAATTTTATTGATTGGGTTGGATCGCTCCCAGGTTCGCTGCGGCTTAAATTTAACATGAAAAATATGCAAATGATTTTCTTGACCAAACTTCGTAATTGAATCCAAAAACGAGACAATTACGACCAACGACTTCGTATTTAATCATGACTCCGTGCCAACCCGAACCAACACCGAACCATCATTTAGTAATGATTAAAATACACTTAAAATGATGAAATAATGCTCCTAAAATGGTAAGAGCCGAAATTTTAGGGAATGGAGGCCAAAACATGAAATGCTCTTTCGAGAGTCAATTTGGCACATCGCACCGTAAATTCTTGTACGACCTCGAAAATGATCCGAATCACAAACGGCCAAAAACATGACCTTTCCAACTCAATGAGTCACTGTCCACTCCAAGGCCATAGGCTAAAAGCCAACCAAGAACTCGAACGAGCCACTGAACCGCTACAGCAAGTTGCTGTCACAAAAATACAGCAGTTGTGCTTTGGTTTCCTTGCATCGTTTGCGAGGCTAATGGCCATTGGGGCTTGAACCACCAACCAGAACCTCTTAACAATATCCTAGGGAATGATTTGAACCATGGCTAAGGGCCCTAGGCCAGCCAAAATTCGCATCACACCAGAAACAAATCATGCGTCCCAATCGAGCACTAATTCTGCGCGTGGGATGTTGCTGTGGTTCTTGCTGTCATGGACCATTCCAGTGGCCATTTGGTTGGCCATGGCATGATATAGACATCCAGAGGTAGGGTGTGAACCGTGGCTAAGGTGTTGGGTTTGTCCCGTAAACCAGATCTAAAACGCAGCGGAAATTTAATTTTTTTTAGATATACGATATCTCAGGGACGATCGATTGCCTTTGATTCATATTTAGCATATACGTGTAAATAAAATAAATACACGAATAGAGATTACCACACGACCTAGATCGTGGTGATGACAATCTTGTCCAAATCTGACTGCACAGCTTGACTTTGATGCTACCACGAACCGCCAAAATTTGGTCCACCAACTATATATATCTTCCTCAAAATAGTTGGCACTAGACAACTATCCGATTTTTTTTTCGAACAAATCAAGAAGCATGGAAATCAAATAAAATTTATTTATTTTTAATTAGCCAAGAGCGAAATTGAGAAAGAAGCAATAATTATTGAAGAACCATTCTTCAATCCTCTCTATTTAAATTGCTCAGCTCATTTAATGAATGATTGTCCTACTATCATTTTTAAAACATTATAATTCCAATTCTTCCGTGTATAAATTGAATTCCACTTGCATTTGCATTTCTTAGACTTTAAATGCATTGTCCCCAATCAATTTCAAAATGCATCACGTGGACATCTATTTTACCATTCATTAAAATGCCACATTCACACACACACACACACACACACATATAAAATAATTCAACAAATCAAATATTTCAAAAATATAACTTTTATTCGATTTTTTTTCGTGCTTACTTATAATCACTATTATAAGCCTTGAAATTTAATCATATTAAATTTATTATTTTTAAATCCAACTCTTTGAATTTAATTATTTTTGTTCGGGTAGATAACAATCAGTATTTGTGTGACCCTCAATGGTTCAGGAATACAGCTAGCTGTGAGTTCACAACTTCTTTGTGATTCAGAACAACATTTGTTCTTATTCGAGCTTACCCCAATTAGCTCCATTCTTTTCATCAACCCTTTGATCAAGAATGTCACAATCCAGTTCTGATTTCACTCATCGGATCATGGTAAGAGCGTTTAGTATCATCGCCCCGTGATCCCCTAGGTATCACTGATAGTGCCAGCAAGAACCTTATGCTATGGTTAATGTACAGTATGCTCCCTTCAACCAAGTATATCTCTATCGAATCTGCAACCATTGGTATATCGAGAGTTGCTAATTAATTCGAGAACAATGTGATGTATCTCTGAGTAATAATAAGAGCATCGGATGTGCAACTAGATAACCACCTTCACTAAAACACATTTATTGCTCTGGCCAGAGACTTCTTGCACTATTAACTTATCAGATTACATAGGATATCTTCACCCGTAGGTGATCAGTGAATCCCCAACTACAATATATTGGCTCCTACGTATTTTGAAACTACACCCAACCTCGCCACCTTATGACCCTCAGTGGAATCGGTAAACAAGACAAAGTGCATGCTAATACGCAGAGCCTCCATATTGTCTCGGGTCAAAGGAATAATGATGTACAACCATAACCGTGGACTATTCCACTCGATAAATGATAACCACTTGGAAAGTCCGAGGGAGAGTTGTTCAGTGCATCATCATAAGCTCACCCATCTGTATGAATGGACCTCTCCATGTCCTTGTCAATGAAACATGACGTTTTCATCACAGATGCTAGTCTCAAGCTCGAGCGACCTTTATCCTTGTTTTAGGAGGCTGAATCAACTAGGAACCAATTTAGAATATACAGTACACTTCCTAATGAGTTTCATGATCTTACGTTGGAAGGCAGACCTCATGGTACTTATTGTATATTCAAGGACTTTATCTATGCAACTTGCATGGGTATACAGATAAAGTAAATGCCATAATATGATTAATATCATTAAATATTATTAAAATAAAGATTGTTGTACATTAGAGTCAATAAAACCCTAGCCACAAGTTGGCTTGTCGGGCACCTACTCTAACAATCTCCCACTTGCCCTATAGCCAACTACCCATAGATCTCAGACCCATTGCTTCACGATGCTTCTCAAACAATGGTCCTGGCAAGGGCTTTGTCAGTGGATCAGCAACGTTATCTGCAGAGGCAACTTTTTCTACTGATATGTCTCCTCTTCCCACAATTTCCCGGATGATGTGGAACTTCCTCAGTATATGTTTGGATCGCTGATGAGACCTCGGCTCCTTTGCTTGTGCAATGGCACCGATGTTGTCACAGTACACCGGGACTGGATCAATTCCTTGAGGTATAACGCCCAACTCTTGAACAAAATTCCTCATCCAAACTGCCTCCTTTGCTGCAGCTGATGCAGCTATGTATTCTGCCTCACTAGTCGAATCCGATGTGGTGTCTTGCTTGGAACTCTTCCAAGAGACAGCACCACCATTGAGCTTGAATACAAATCAAGAGGTTGATTTCGAATCATCCACATCTGATTGGAAACTAGAATCGGTATATCCTTCTAATTTTAATTCTCCATTCCCATAGACCATGAAAAAATTCTTAGTTCTTCTCAAGTACATAAGAATATCCTTCACGGCTTTCCAATGCAATGGACCGGGATTCGACTGATATCTGCTTGCAACACTCAGTGCAAAAGCAATATCAGGTCGAGTAGATATCATACCATACATGATACTGCCAATAGCAGATGCATATGGAATGCGGATCATGGATTCTATCTCATCATCAGTCTTAGGGCACATAGACTTGGATAGACTCGTACCATGACACATTGGGAGATATCCTCTCTTGGACTCCTCCATAGAGAATCTCCTCAGTATGGTATCAATATAAGTGGATTGGGTAAGTCCTAGCATCTTCTTTGATCTATCCCTGTAGATCTGTATTCCCAATACATATGATGCTTCACCCATATCCTTCATGGAAAATTTACTAGCTAACCATATTTTAGTTGACTGTAACATCCCTACATCATTCCTAATGATTAGTATGTCATCAACATAAAGTACTAGGAATGTCACTACACTCCCATTAACCTTCTTGTATACACAAGACTCCTCAGAATTCTTAACAAAATTAAACTCTTTAATAGTGTTGTCAAATCTGAGATTCCAACTCCTTGATGCCTGTTTGAGTCCATAAATTGATCTCTGAAGTTTGCATACTTTATGCTCACTTCCTACTGATGTGAATCCTTCAGGTTGAGACATGTAAATCTATTCCTTAATATCACCATTAAGGAACGCTGTTTTCATATCCATCTGCCATATTTCATAGTCATACCATGCTGCTATGGCTAGCAATTTCCTAATGGACTTGAACATTGCGACTGGAGAAAAAGTTTCCTCATAGTCAATTCCTTGTCTTTGAGTATATCCTTTTGCTACCAGTCTAGCTTTGAAGGTCATTACCTTCCCATCCGGCCCAAGCTTCCTTTTATAAATCCATTTGCTTCCTATGGGAACAATTCCCTCAGGTGGATTTACTAAGGACCATACTTGGTTCGAATACATGGAATCCATCTCAGACTGCATGGCTTCAAGCCATTTAGATAAATCGGCATCTGATAAGGCTTCTTTGAAGTTCCTTGGATCACATCCATGAATAGGCTCATCTTGGCCCTCTTCAAGAAGTAGGCTCATCTTATTAGGTGGCCTTGAGACCCTTTCGAATCTCCTTGGAGCTTGTGTCTCTTCAACTGGCTGTTGGGGTGTAGGTTCTACATTTTCAGCAGTAGGTGTATCTTGAATTTCTTCAAGTTCTATCATCCCGCCTTTTCTATCCTATAGAAACTCCTTCTCTAAGAAGATGGCATTACTTGAAACAAACACTTTTGTTTCTTTGGAATCAAAGAAATAATATCCAGCAGAATTTCTTGGATATCCCACAAAGTAGCACAAATTGGCTCTACTATCCAATTTGTCTCTCATTGCCTGCTTCACATAAGCAGGACATCCCCATATTCGTAAGAAAGAATATTTGGGAGGTTTTCCCTTCCAAATCTCATATGGAGTTTTATCCACTACTTTTGTATGAACATTGTTCAACAACATTGCCGCTGTGTCAAGCGCAAATCCCCAAAAAGATGACGGCAATTCAGTAAATCCCATCATAGATCGAACCATGTCCATCAATGTACGATTACGACGTTCTGACACACCATTCATCTGTGGTGTGGCTGGTGGGGTCCACTGTGAGAGAATCTCATTCTCTTTAAGATATTCTTGAAATTCAGTACTTAAGTATTCTCCACCTCGATCAGATCGAAGTATTTTAATACTCTTTCCTAATTGTTTCTCTACTTCATTTCTGAATTCTTTGAACTTTTCAAAAGCTTCAGACTTGTATTTCATCAAATACACATACCCATACCTCGAGAAGTCATCAGTAAAGGTAATGAAGTACGATTGCCCATATCTTGTGCTAACACTTAGCGGGCCACACACATCTGTATGGATTAATTCCAGTAGATCATGTGCACGCTCTACTTTCCCTAGGAAAGGGGTCTTGGTCATTTTTCCTTTCAGACAGGAATCACATGTCTCAAGAGAGTTTATGTCTGATTGATCAAACATGCCCTTTCCTATTAACTTGTGCAACCTTCTTTGAGAAATATGTCCTAGCCTAGCATGCCATAAGTGTGCTTGATTAAGACTATCTTTTTTTCTTTTATTTGTTGTTGAAATCATGTTTACATGGACATTGTCAATAGGAATATCTTTTATTTTTAAGTTGTAGATATCGTTTTGTAATTCTCCTGTTCCAATCAAACATTCATTCTTGTAAATTTTGCAAAAACTTTTAGCAAATAAACAAGAAAATCCATCTTTATCAAGCATAGAAATGGATACAATGTTTTTAATCAAATCTGGAACATATAAAACATCTCTTAATAACAACTTAAAATTATTGTCTAACATCAAGTAAATATCTCCTATAATACTAGCAGCAACTCTTGCTCCATTGCCCATTCTTAGGAAGGTCTCACCATCCCTAAGTCTCTTACTTCTTGTCATCACCTGCAAATCATTGCATAAATGAGAACCACATCCAGTATCTAATACCCAAGAAGTTGAGTTAATCGAGATATTTACTTCAATGTAAAACATACCCTTATCAGAACCTTTCTGAGCTAGATATTCCTTACAATTGCGCTTCCAATGTCCAGGCTTATTGCAATGGAAGCAAACATCTTCTTTTGTTTTAGGCTTTGCAAGCCCCTTAGAAGTGTTTGTAGTTTGCTTCTTCTTGGGTTTGAATTTGTTGGAAGGAACAGAACGTTTCTTTCCTTTCCTTTGTGGTCCTTTCTTCGTCCCATACGAGGAACCTACTAGGAAAACATGTTTTTCCTTTTTTATGGTGGCTTCATATGTAGTAAGCATATTAACTAACTCTTCAAGGCTAGCCTCTATCTTGTTCATATTAAAATTCACCACAAACCCATCAAACGATGCTGGCAGTGACAGTAACAGGATGTCTGTAGACAACTCATTTGGTAAGACTATTTTTTTCGATTATCCCAATCATCCTTACACCATGCTCATGGACCGAAGCCCCATCTCGCAAACGTGTAGTCATGAGTTCCTTGACGGCTGCATGCCTCAAGGGACGAGTCTGTGCACCATACAACTCTTGTAGGTGTGTGTAAATGTCAGTGGCGTTAACAGCATCCTCAAACCGCCTCTGTAATTCATTTGACATCGAAGCTAGCATATAGCTCTTTGCTTTCAAGTCATGGTCCCACCATTTCTCTAGCTTTGCCAATTCATCAACAGGTGCATTGGCTGCTGCCTCCTTTGGAGGAGCTTTAGTGAGCACATATGCTATCTTTTCAAAATTTAAAACAATTTTTAAATTCCTTAGCCAGTCTTGATAATTCGGTCCGGTTAACTTGTTTTGATCAAGAATCGCAGATAATGGATTTCGTGTCGTCATCATAAACATACTGAAATTGGAAACAGATAAAAGTTACTGACTATTTTAAATATTTTATAAGACGTAAAATATGGATTTTTTTTTTTTACGAATTGCCTCCCACTATTTTGGCATTTTCACCACCCTCTGATGAAAAATGGGAAATCTAATTTTCGTAGTGAGTACGTAAGGCCCAATTGCTAAATCATGATCCCAATTATCTTGGAAAATCACAATTTTTCAAAAAGTAGATCCCAATTGCAACTCCTTGCAACCCTTACGTAATTTTGCCTCACGTTTGATGAGAGCCCATTATAGGTGCTCTTTCTCTTCACGTGTCAAGCCCGACCCATCAATATTGAACCTTAGTGGACGGTCACCATGAGATCCCCATTATCTAGGCCAATGTCATGAGAGTTCCACGTAGTTCACATCAAATATGTCAATGAAAGTCACAGCTTTCCGGCGTCCAGAGTTCCCTATTATCTAGGCCAAGGTCTGACCACGGGTAGCATTCATCATGCAACCACCGTTGATGGAAGGCAATGAATTATTAAACTTTCTTTTAATTTTTCCTTTTAAAAGGCTTGATATAAATTTTGAATCTCATTCAAAATGTGGGATTTTTAATTTTTTTAAAAATTTGTCTCATCATTTAAAATCTCATGTCTTACTTGTTGTTTGTTTGTTTGCCGGATTCATGCAACTATGTTTTATTCATGCAACGTCAAACGTATAACTAAAATATACAAACAACATTCATCATACATCACATGCATAATTAATAAATGTAGATGATTACGGCCTTTTTCCTATGTGATCCACGTGAGCCACATCGTGGATCGTTGATCTGTCTAGGATAATGCAGGTATGCAATGCAATCCTATTACACTGCAGCTTCCTTTTTACAAGTCTTCATTCCTCTGCTCCATCTTCTAATTTATACCTCCCACTTATTCTAATAAATTACATTTAACTATTAAACCGTGAAGACAGTAGAATAGGGATACAAACCGGGGTGGGTAACATCAGAAAGTAAAGAGAATGAGCTCGCAAGCCCAATTAAATATTACAACATTAATTTTTAATGAATACCTAAACATTCACCTAAACACATTGGTCGAGGCCCGTAATCATCCACCATGCTAATATCTCAATATATGCAATAATATTAATTAATTACATCACATGTAATTAATAATATTAATAAATTACATCACATGTAATTAATATAATTAATTTAATATATCGTTTCCATTAATCGCATTTCAATTCAAAATTAAATCAATAAATTAAATAAAACAATTTTATTTAATTTCTAATTGATTAATTTTAAATTTTGTGGTAAAATCATATTTTACCTTTAATCATAATATTGATTAAGAATAAGATTAGTAAATTAAATAAAACAATTTTATTTAATTTCTAATTAATCAAATTTTCAATTAANCTATCGTTTCCATTAATCCCATTTCAATTCAAAATTAAATCATAAATTAAATAAAACAATTTTATTTAATTTCTAATTGATTAATTTTAAATTTTTTGGTAAAATCATATTTTACCTTTAATCATAATATTGATTGAGAATAAGATTAGTAAATTAAATAAAACAATTTTATTTAATTTCTAATTAATCAAATTTTCAATTAATTGTAAAATCTCTATTTTACACCTAATAAAGTAAAAATCAAATTTTAAATAAATTAAGCATTATGATTAATTCTTTAGAAAAATAAATTTCTAAAAATCGAGAATTGGACATAAACAAATTGAGTTTATATTTTAAAATATCATACTTATGGAAATGAGCTGGACATCATCTTTACGAAAGATGAAGCATCTTTTAAAAACTGTATCTTTCATGAACAATTACCATGTTTTAATAATTTGCCAAATAAAAATTATTAATTGCCAATCACTTTTCATGTAGTGTACACGACGTGAAGCTGTCATGTCCCTCCATCATATGGAGAGCATACGAGCTTCTCGTGCTCGGCCAGCAGATGTTCGCAACAGCTTGCATGTAGAGGTCCAACCTCGGCTTTGGGCTGCTTCCGCTAGCGGTTACGATGATGAAAATTTATTTGTCCAAATTCCTTTTCGATCTGGTTAATCGATTAATTTTGGAAACGATCTATAAATTAATTATTGAACATAAATATGAATCAAAGTACAAAACTGGCTCTGATACCACTGTTGGGTTTGTCCCGTAAACCAGATCTAAAACGCAGCGGAAATTTAAATTTTTTTAGATATACGATATTTCAGGGACGATCGATTGCCTTTGATTCATATTTAGCATATACGTGTAAATAAAATAAATACACGAATAGAGATTACCACACGACCTAGATTGTGGTGATGACAATCTTGTCCAAATCTGACTGCACAGCTTGACTTTGATGCTACCACGAACCGCCAAAATTTGGTCCACCAACTATATATATCTTCCTCAAAATAGTTGGCACTAGACAACTATCCGATTTTTTTTTCGAACAAATCAAGAAGCATGGAAATCAAATAAAATTTATTTATTTTTAATTAGCCAAGAGCGAAATTGAGAAAGAAGCAATAATTATTGAAGAACCATTCTTCAATCCTCTCTATTTAAATTGCTCAGCTCATTTAATGAATGATTGTCCTACTATCATTTTTAAAACATTATAATTCCAATTCTTCCGTGTATAAATTGAATTCCACTTGCATTTGCATTTCTTAGACTTTAAATGCATTGTCCCCAATCAATTTCAAAATGCATCACGTGGACATCTCTTTTACCATTCATTAAAATGCCACATTCACACACACACACACACACACATATATAAAATAATTCAACAAATCCAATATTTCAAAAATATAACTTTTATTCGATTTTTTTTCGTGCTTACTTATAATCACTATTATAAGCCTTGAAATTTAATCATATTAAATTTATTATTATTAAATCCAACTCTTTGAATTTAATTATTTTTGTTCGGGTAGATAACAATCAGTATTTGTGTGACCCTCAATGGTTCATGAATACAGCTAGCTGTGAGTTCACAACTTCTTTGTGATTCAGAACAACATTTGTTCTTATTCGAGCTTACCTCAATTAGCTCCATTCTTTTCATCAACCCTTTGATCAAGAATGTGAGAATCCAATTCTGATTTCACTCATCGGATCATGGTAAGAGCGTCTAGTAGCATCGCCCCATGATCCCCTAGGTATCACTGATAGTGCCTGCAAGAACCTTATGCTATGGTTAATGTACAGTATGCTCCCTTCAACCAAGTATATCCCTATCGAATCTGCAACCATTAGTATATCGAGAGTTGCTAATTAATTCGATAACAATGTGATGTATCTCTGAGTAATAATAATAGCATCGGATGTGCAACTAGATAACCACCTTCACTAAAACACATTTATTGCTCTGGCCAGAGACTTCTTGCACTATTAACTTATCAGATTACATAGGATATCTTCACCCGTAGGTGATCAGTGAATCCCCAACTACAATATATTGGCTCCTACGTATTTTGAAACTACACCCAACCTCGCCACCTTATGACCCTCAGTGGAATCGGTAAACGAGTCAAAGTACATGCTAATACGCAGAGCCTCCATATTGTCTCGGGTCAAAGGAATAATGATGTACAACCATAACCGTGGACTATTCCACTCGATAAATGATAACCACTTGGAAAGTCCGAGGGAGGGTTGTTCAGTGCATCATCATATGATCACCCATCTGTATGAATGGACCTCTCCATGTCCTTGTCAATGAAACATGACGTTTTCATCACAGATGCTAGTCTCAAGCTCGAGCGACCTTTATCCTTGTTTTAGGAGGCTGAATCAACAAGGAACCGATTTAGAATATACAGTACACTTCCTAATGAGTTTCATGATCTTACGTTGAAAGGCAGACCTCATGGTACTTATTGTATATTCAAGGACTTTATCTATGCAACTTGTATGGGTATGCAGATAAAGTAAATGCCATAATATGATTAAAATCATTAAATATTATTAAAATAAAGATTGTTGTACATTAGAGTCAATAAAACCCTAGCCACAAGTTGGCTTGCCGGGCACCTACTCTAACATAAGGGCCATAGGCCAACCAAGATCCACACCATTCCACAATACCCGAAACACACTTGCTGTAAAATGAGAAGGGCCGAAAGGGGAAGGGGCTGTTCTTATGTTTTGGTTTAAAAACCGATGCAACCATGGACCAAGCCTCAAAAGGGCGACTTGGTCACGCCTTAGACATGCTAGGGAGGTGTTCTAACCATTGTTATAGGCCCCTAGGGCAGCCAAGATTAGACACTTCCCCTTGACAGCAACATTACATAAAATCGAACACAATATGACACTCATGGGGAAGTTGCTGTCATTTCGGGATTCCAGTGGGTATGGGGCTAGAACCAATGGACAAATGTGTTCCTAACATGTCTTAGTACATGCCTAGGAGTAGCCTTGGGAGCCTGGACACGAGCCATCCACCTGAAACACCAAAAACAAGTGAACCGTGAGGAGCACAAGGAAGGGCCGAAAATCTGCATCTTTTATTTTCAAAGTTCTTGATATATTTCGGTTATGCCATGGAAATGATGATCATATAATGTTGAAAAAATTTAATATGACTTGATTGAAGAGCAAGGAAAAATATAAACATGCCTGGTTTCGCTTTGAAAAGAAAACGAACGAAACGCAACGACGCGGCGCTGAGGAGCCGGAGCGCTTTGCTACCTTGTTTTCTTTCTCGGTTTTTTCTCCTATTTCTTGCTATGAGGCTCATGTTTTTACACTGAATAGCTCTCAAAATTTCGGTGATGGGGGAGAGGAATGATGGTTTGGAGAGTGAGGGGAAGGGGTTGCAATATAAGAGGGATGGCAAGACCAAGTCTACCTCTCTTTTGAATTTGAAATGGTTGATATCAAAAATGATTTTTTGGAGGAATAGATGGATGCCAATGACCGATTCAACATGGCTAGATGTAGGTTGATTATTAATTAAATGGTGATCAAAATGAAAGGATTATCCTACTAATAAATAACAAGGAAAGGGTCAAAGGTGGTGAGTTGTCAAGGAATTGTTTGATCATCTAAGGGGTGGCCGAAAATTGAACAATTAAATGGAGGGAAAATATTGTTTAGTTAGTGTATTTTAAACCTTTAGAGCCTTACCTATCCTTTAAATAATTTAGTGAATTAACTCCTTAATTATGGAACCTAAATGAACTTATTTCCTACTTACATCAAGTTAGTTAAATAATTCCTTAAACCTCCTTTTAACTTAAATTAACTTACTAGTTAGCTAAAATAAATTATGAAAATGTTTTCTAAATCTTAAATTTTATCTCAAAACTCAAACTCCAGTCCAGCCTCACTGAATTAACTGAAAAGATAAAAAAATTAAACTACTGCATAAAATAATTAACTTTAAAGAAAAGAATTTAAATACTCATGCAACAAAAATCATTTTAATTTAAAATACTAGAATTATGCATGGCTTATACGTAGTCTAAATTTACGGGTTCTACAACTCTCCCCCCCTTAAAAGAAATTTCGTCCTCGAAATTAAAACTTACCGAATAACTCGGGGTAACGACTTATCATCTCTGGCTCAGACTCCCACATAGCTTCCTCCTCTGAATGGTTGAGCCATTTGACCTTTACTCGCTTAACCAGCTTGTTCTGAAGCTTCTTCTCCTGTTTGTCTAAGATCTGCACTGGTCTCTCTTCATAAGATAGGTTCAGAGTAAGCTGCAACGGCTCAAAGTTCAAGACATGCGAAGGATTCGCCATATACTTCCTCAGCATAGAGACGTGGAACACATTGTGTACTCCGGCCAGATTCGGCGGAAGAACAACACGATAAGCTAACGTCCCAACTCTGTCGAGAATCTCAAATGGTCCAATGAATCTCGTACTGAGCTTCCCTTTCTTCCCAAATCGCATGACACCCTTCATAGGTGCCACCTTCACAAAGACATGGTCGCCAACGGCAAACTCTAGGTCTCTCCTTCGCTGATCCGCATAACTCTTCTGTCGACTCTGAGCAGTCCTCATCTTATCACGAATCTTTACTACTATATCGGCAGTCTGCTGAATAATCTCTGGACCCAACTCTGCTCTCTCTCCTACTTCATCCCAGTGAATAGGAGATCTACACTTGCGGCCATACAGTGCTTCATACGGTGCCATACCTATAGACGACTGGAAACTGTTGTTATAGGTGAACTCTACCAATGGCAAGTTTGACTCCCAACTCCCTGAGAAGTCAATAACACAAGCACGGAGAAGATCCTCCAAGATCTGAATAACTCGATCTGACTGCCCATCTGTCTGCGGATGGAAAGCTGTGCTAAACAGCAACTTCGTACCCATGGTCGAACGCAAACTCTTCCAAAACGAGGAAGTGAATCTGAGGTCTCTGTCAGATACGATAGAAACGGGAATACCATGAAGTCGGACTATCTCCCGGATATACAACTCTGCATACTGAATCATGGTGAAAGTCGTCTTAATAGGCAAGAAGTGCGCTGATTTGGTAAGACGATGTACAATCTAAAAAGGGATCGGTTACGATGCCCGGTTGTGCAACGGAAGTTTAAAATTTGTTTCAACAAGAACATGAAAAACCGAGCACCCACTAAGTGTGTAGCAAATACGAAAACACGAAAATGACATTCATAGTGTGTTTAGAAATAATACCTATCAATCACAATGGATTGATGATGGCTCCAACTTAGTTGATATACAACTAAGCTCTTGAATGGTAGACACAATCTACAAGCTTCTTTTGAGAACTCCTTGCTCAAAAATTAAGCCCACCACCAACAAGCTAGAACCCCTCTTATTTTGCACTAGAAAAATAAGAGGATTTTTCTTTGAGAAGTGTAGGGAATCTTCAACAATTGAAGAAGCCAAATTGGAGAGAAATGAGGCTTTAATTTTTGTCCAACATGAGTGTGTAGAGAAGGGAGGAGTGTTTTCTTGGTTGTTGAAAAAGTAAGACTAGGCATGTGCATGCCATGCCGTGGATTCCAAAACGAGGAAGTGAATCTGAGGTCTCTGTCAGATACGATAGAAACGGGAATACCATGAAGTCGGACTATCTCCCGGATATACAACTCTGCATACTGAATCATGGTGAAAGTCGTCTTAATAGGCAAGAAGTGCGCTGATTTGGTAAGACGATGTACAATCTAAAAAGGGATCGGTTACGATGCCCGGTTGTGCAACGGAAGTTTAAAATTTGTTTCAACAAGAACATGAAAAACCGAGCACCCACTAAGTGTGTAGCAAATACGAAAACACGAAAATGACATTCATAGTGTGTTTAGAAATAATACCTATCAATCACAATGGATTGATGATGGCTCCAACTTAGTTGATATACAACTAAGCTCTTGAATGGTAGACACAATCTACAAGCTTCTTTTGAGAACTCCTTGCTCAAAAATTAAGCCCACCACCAACAAGCTAGAACCCCTCTTATTTTGCACTAGAAAAATAAGAGGATTTTTCTTTGAGAAGTGTAGGGAATCTTCAACAATTGAAGAAGCCAAATTGGAGAGAAATGAGGCTTTAATTTTTGTCCAACATGAGTGTGTAGAGAAGGGAGGAGTGTTTTCTTGGTTGTTGAAAAAGTAAGACTAGGCATGTGCATGCCATGCCGTGGATTCCAAAACGAGGAAGTGAATCTGAGGTCTCTGTCAGATACGATAGAAACGGGAATACCATGAAGTCGGACTATCTCCCGGATATACAACTCTGCATACTGAATCATGGTGAAAGTCGTCTTAATAGGCAAGAAGTGCGCTGATTTGGTAAGACGATGTACAATCTAAAAAGGGATCGGTTACGATGCCCGGTTGTGCAACGGAAGTTTAAAATTTGTTTCAACAAGAACATGAAAAACCGAGCACCCACTAAGTGTGTAGCAAATACGAAAACACGAAAATGACATTCATAGTGTGTTTAGAAATAATACCTATCAATCACAATGGATTGATGATGGCTCCAACTTAGTTGATATACAACTAAGCTCTTGAATGGTAGACACAATCTACAAGCTTCTTTTGAGAACTCCTTGCTCAAAAATTAAGCCCACCACCAACAAGCTAGAACCCCTCTTATTTTGCACTAGAAAAATAAGAGGATTTTTCTTTGAGAAGTGTAGGGAATCTTCAACAATTGAAGAAGCCAAATTGGAGAGAAATGAGGCTTTAATTTTTGTCCAACATGAGTGTGTAGAGAAGGGAGGAGTGTTTTCTTGGTTGTTGAAAAAGTAAGACTAGGCATGTGCATGCCATGCCGTGGATATTGAAAAAATTGTCTCCCAACCCTTCACCTCCCATGCATGCATTCTATTTGGGTTTGTAACAATTACAAAATCCATGGACTTTTATTTAAATATCTCAAACACATTTGAGATCATTTAAACATTACTTGATTTAACTCAAGCCCACTAGTTGAATAATTATTTACAATTGGGTTCTACAAGACCCAATGTTATTTACTTAATTCAACACTTGAATTAATTTAATTATTTGGACTCTACTTGTGAGAACCCGAGATTTTTCGATCCAAGGTGAATCAAGTAAGTAATACGAACTTGAAGTTTAACTCAAACTAAACCCTAAAATTTTCGTTCCAACTAGATAACTTGAATATTAACTTATATTTCAGTAAATTTAACCTGAGAGAATAACTTCAAAGCTCGGAGATCAACTCAACATGAAGTCAAGCTGAAAATAACTGCATCCATCGAAGTACTATCATGGGAGGAATAAAACCCCAGCTCAAGGACTCGATCCTTCAGCTCGAAGAAGCTTAACCAAGCTTGTCCTGACAAGAACAAAAAGGGAGCTATAAGTGGAGCCAAGAGTTTGAACAAATTGAATATGCAGGAAATAACCTTTGCATTAACCTATGAAGGAGCTGCGGGAGGAGCTAAAGGCTAGAACATATTAATGATGCAGGAAATGACTCTTTAGAAAATCAAGGGGACATTTAAAGAGTGCATGAGATTTTGAACCACATTAAAACCCTTTTTTGGAGCCCAAGTGGTCGACCAAGGTGGGCTAGGTGGAAGGTCTTTTTGTTGCCTATAAATACTACTCAATAGGTTGAGAAAAAACACACCAACACATCTCAAATTTCGGTTTTCCCTTCTCCTCACTCTCCCACATTTTCGGCCAAGCAAGCAAGGAAGAAAGGAGGAAAATTTGTACGGCCCAGTGCTGAAACTTTGCGACGAAGTACTGCCGGATCGAAGACCTCATTTGTCAAAATTAAGTCGAAGTGCTGTCAAACTTTCGAGAGTCAAGTTCGTGCCAAAGTCTGAATTTTCGATTCTACCTTCGATATACTGTAAGTGGGCTTTTGTTAAGTATTTCGTTGTATTTTGCTCTTTGCATAAAAATATAATGACTTGCAAATGTATGTCACTATTTTTAAAAATTACTGTGCACTACGTTTAAAATTTTGATCGATTTTGTGTTCTCTTCTATGCTTCGAAATTCTTGGTTCCGCTGTGTCTGTATGAAAACTCTGAAATCTTAAAATCTAAAAAGTTCTGTCTGTGACTTCTGAATTCTGTTGCACTGTTACGATTCGAATTTGAAATGAGACGAAAATTGTAATTTTGTCTGGCCCCCATTGGTGGGTATAAATCTATGTTCTGTCTGGTCCCTATTGGTGGGTATACAACCATGTTCTGTTCTGGCACCCATTGGTGGGTATAAAACCATGTTCTGGCCGCACCCCTTAGACGACTAACATATTGGGGACAATTTGGCCATGGAAATGAGATGAGTAACAGTGTTCTGTCCGTTCTGTTCTGTTCTGTTCTGAATTGATTTGATCTGTTTCTGTATTGCTATGAATCATCTGATAAATTCTGTCATTTATTCGTTTTGCTTCTGTCATGATAAGTTAAGAATATTGAGTCTTGAAAGCCTATTAAAAGGACGTTTTAAGAAAAACTAAGTTCTATATGTATCTTTGGAATCGATCGACCCCCACTTGCTGAGTGTTTCCCAAAACACTCACCCCCTTACAATTTCAGATAAAAATGAAGAGCAATAAGTGAGGAGGAGCAGTAAGCTTTCTGGGATTGGTGATCGATGATCAAGAGCAAGAGTCAAGTTATTCTCTTTTGTTTAGTTTTCTGCATTTCGCAACTTTGATGTATTTTATTTCATTGTTATTGTAAGACAATACTTTATTTATGAAAAAGACTGGTTTGATTTGATACGAGGCTTTATTGTTTACAATATAATTGTTAAAAAATGCCGGATGTCACCGACGCTTCGGATACAGGGCATGACATTTAAGTGGTATCAGAGCCGCCAGGTTCATAATCCCGCTGGGATTTTGATAGACAAAATCTGGCGAAGTCAAATTTTGGCAAAAGCCTAGTTCATCCCAATTTGAGTCCAACTTTCATCTGTTCTTGAAATCCAACTTTCATCTGATTTTTAAATTCTGAATAGAATTCAGAAATCTATCCCTTCAATCGCTTCGCAATTCTTAGTATCAAAATTTTTCCACGACCAATTTGTTTCTATTATTTGTGCCCTTCTATTCTTTATACGATTCTGATGCTTTGCCTTCGATTTTATCCTAGGAAATGGCTGCTCCACGTACCCATGCTCAGGCTGCCCTTCGCATGCGCCAGCTCATGATTGACAATCAGACTAGAGAAATTGCGACCCTGAAGGCGCAACTGTCTAGAGAAAAGTTGGATCACGCGCAACAAGAGATTATTGTGAATAGACTCATATTGGAGACTGATGTACAACGACTGACTCATCATCTGGACTTGGCGGAGAGCCAGCTGCTGCAAATACCGACCGATTCTGCTCGCATCACGCGCTTAGCTTCACTTAATAGGGATTTATTGGATAGAGTGGAAATAGAGCGAGGACGTGCTGCTCAGGCCCGACAGCGCCAGGAGGAGTACATCGCCAGACAGGATCGGTACATTTCGAGGCTCCACGGCACTATGGACATACTTCAAGATCAAAATAACTACCTACATTTGGTGATAGAGAACATGGAAGAAGAGGAGGTAGCACCGATGGAAGTGGCCGGTGATGACAGTGCCAGTGACAGCGACAGTGGAGAGATGATCGATTAGATTAGTATCAAGTTTATGATAAAATTATCTGGATTGTAATAAATTGGTGACTAAGAAAATATTATGTGTATCTGATTAATTTGAAACTTTCTATTATTATTGCATATTTTAAAAAAAAAAATTTGACGAGTATCTTATCTATAAAAATGTTTTTTTTTTTTATAGGAAACCAACATGGATCTCCAACGCATTATAAATGAACTTCAAAATCAACTTCAAGAAAAAGAGTAAGAAATTAAAACACTGAAAGAAAAAAATGAAAAACTCGAGAGAGATAACTTCCAGTTGGATGAGAATAACGTATGCATGATGGAGGATCTTCGAGAGGCCAGAGAAGAAGAGAAGAAACTACGCTAAGACGTAAGACGTTATGCTGCTTATCATCTAGAGTCAGAACGTCGACACGAAATCACCAAGCAAGAGTTAAACAAAGCTCAGGATATGATTTTTACCCTCAAAATCTGGGACGATAGCCTTCTCAAAACACATCGCCGTCTGGAGGAACAGATCGCAGATCAAGAAATCAATGAGAAAGTAAGCCAATCAACAATAAAGGAGATACAAGATCAAGTAAACAACGTTGATCATCACAACACACAACTACAGAATTACATTGAGCACCTGCAAAATGAAGTGGTCAACATGTAAGAACTCGTAGAGCAACTAGAATAAAACCTGATGGAAGAAGAAATTAACGAGGCAGTAGGCGATGGAGAGGTTATAGACGAGTAGATAGAGAACTATAGACTAGGCATTGATTGTATTAAGAATTATTTGATTTACCATTTGTTTCAAAACTTTTTCTTGTATGAATTTCAAAAATTTAATGAAATTATTTTAATTATACTTTGTGGCAAACAAATTAATAAAATACATGTTTATAGGATATGGCAGGCGGACCACCCCGAAACAACTGTAACCCTCGTGGCGCCAACCAAAATGAAAATCCACCACCACCTCAGAGAGTAAACCTCAGCCAAGAAGATATGATGGCAATAGCCACTATCGTAGCTGCGACGTTGCAAGGATTCGTGAACCCATTAGCTAACGCCATCCAACCACCTCAAGAACCACAACCGCGTGGAATTAAATACCATTACGAATCTTTAAGAAGGAATTGAGTTCATACCTTCGATCGAAACCCAGACCTGGAAGTCAATCACAACTGGCTCAAGAACGTCGAAGCACAATTGCATTTACTAGAGATACCTGAAGAACTGAGAGTGGAGGTTGTAACACCGTTTTTGGAAGACCGAGCTAGGAAATGGTGGGAAACTGTGTCGCCATCTTTGACAGAAGTGGAAGAGATCACATGGCAGATTTTTAAAGGAGAGTTTTTGAAACAATACTATCTAGCTGAATTTAGACTACAGAAGTTGGGTGAATTTGAAAGCTTCAAACAGGCTCCAAACATGTCAGTAATGGAGTACACTTCACGATTCAACGATCTGGGAACATATGTCCCAACGATCATGTCGGATGAAACGTTAAAAATGCATCGTTTCAAGAAGGGACTCAACAGTCGAATTCAGTCGGCATTGGCAGTATTCAAGCCAAACATCTTTGCGGATTTGATGGGCGCTGCAATGAGCGCAGAAACAGATATGAAACGCCGTGAGGAAGAAAACAGGAGTAAGAGACCGTTGGTCAACCAAACTACTCAAAATGGTCCTAAGTTTAAGAAGCCTAATCATTCAAGTGGACCTCCAAGAGGAAATTTTAATAGTGCTGGCCACACCGAAGGAAAGTGGTGCGATACATGTCGACAGAAAGATGTTGGAGAATGCTATCGGAAGACATGTGCTTGTTTTAAGTACGGAAAAGTGGGTCATAGAATTAAGGATTGTCCGGACAACAAGGAAAAAGGGGCGGGGCCCAGCAAGCAACATGAAAACAAGACTAATGCTCGGGTTTATGCAATCACCCAAGAGGAAGCTGATAACACCAATGAAGTGGTGGGAGGTACCATTTTACTCAATGAAATGCCTGCATATGCTTTGGTTGATTGTGGTGCCACACATTCATTTGTGTCTAGAAGATTTGCTAAAAAGCTTAAACTTAAATATGATACTCTTAGTGAACCCTTAAGAGTGGCAACACCGACGAGTAAAGTAATTGAATCACACAAAGTGTATAAAAACTGTAAAATTTGTATCAGCAATCAAACTTTCAAAGCGGAATTGATTCAACTCAATATGGTTGAGTTTGACATCATTGTTGGAATGGACTGGTTGGCTAAAAACCATGTCATAGTAGACTGTCAAAGGAAAGATATTAGACTTCAGACTTCGAAAAAAGAAGAAGTCATATACCACGGGAAATCCAAAGAACGAAAATCTCTACTATCTGTCTCACAAGCCTGGAAGGCCATAAAAGGAGGTGAAGAGATTTATCTAGCAGTAATCAATGAGGTCAATGTGGGAGAAATCCTAAAGTTAGACGATATTCCAATTGTTCAAGAATTTTCAGATGTTTTCCTTGAGGAATTAGCAGGGAAGATACCCGATAGGGAAGTAGAATTTAAAATCAATTTTGTCCCTGGTGCTGCACCAATCTCAAAGGCACCATACCGAATGGCGCCAGCAGAATTAAAGGAGTTAAAGGAACAACTCCAGGAATTATTAAACAAGAAGCAGATTCGCCCAAGTGTATCCCCGTGGGGAGCTCCAGTGCTATTCGTAAAGAAAAAGGACGGGAGCATGAGGCTATGTATTGATTACCGGGAGTTAAACAAGATAATCATAAAGAATAAGTACCCACTCCCGATAATAGATGATCTTTTTGACCAGTTAAAAGGAGCCAAGGTTTTCTCAAAGCCCGATATGAGATCTGGTTATCATCAATTGAAGGTCAAAACTGAGGATATACCTAAGACTGCTTTCAGGACAAGATATGGACATTACGAATTCATGGTAATGCCATTTGGTCTAACAAATGCTCTTGCAGTATTCATGGACCTTATGAACCGCGTATTCAAACCATATCTCGACAAGTTCGTGGTCATTTTTATAGATGATATCTTGGTATATTCACCAAGTGAGGAAGAACACAAGGAACATTTGCGTCTCACGTTGCAAACGCTACGAGAAAAAGAACTATATGCCAAATTCAAGAAGTGTGAATTCTGGTTAAAGAGTGTGACGTTCTTAGGACATATAATCTCAGAATTTGGAGTGTCAGTAGATCCTAAGAAAGTAGAGGCAATTAAAGATTGGCCTCAACCGAAAACTGTAACCGAGGTGAGAATTTTTCTTGGATTAGCTGGCTATTATAAAAAATTTGTGGAAGGATTTTCTTCGATAGCCATTCCACTCACTAAACTTACTCAGAAAAACTAGAAGTTCATTTGGAATGAAGCTTGTGAAAGAAGTTTTGAAACCCTGAAGAAGAAACTCGCATCCACACCAGTACTAGTTCTTTCCGAGGATGGTAAGAATTTCACTGTGTACAGTGACGCTTCCAAGGAAGGATTAGGGTGTGTGCTTATGCAAGAGAGTCAGGTAATTGCGTATGCCTCACGACAATTGAAACCGTATGAGCAGAATTACCCCACTCATGACCTTGAGTTAGCTGCAGTTGCGTTTGCACTTTAAATCTGGAGGCACTACCTTTATGGAGTAAAATGTGAGGTGTTTACCGATCATCAGAGCCTCAAGTACATTTTCACCCAAAAAGAATTAAATATGAGGCAAAGAAGGTGGATTGAACTTCTAAAAGATTATGATTTGGTAATCAATTATCATCCAGGTAAGGCGAATAAGGTGGCAGATGCTTTAAGCCGAAGAAACTTTGGAAAAGTAAGCTTATCTTCACTATCAGCACAATCAAGACTCCGGGAACCATCAAATTGAAGCAGAGCCAAGACACCTCCATCTTTAAAATTAAGGAACAAATCCAAGAAAGAAAACTTCCAGGATTTCAAAATGATGATAATGATATCCTTGGGATGGAAAGACGGTTGTATGTGCCCGACGTCGATGGAATTCGAGAAGAAGTAATGACAGAGGCACATAAATCGAGATTTTCAGTACATCCAGGAAGCACCAAAATGTACAGAGACCTGAAGAGCAACTACTGGTGGAATGGAATGAAGAAAGACGTAGCCTTCTTTGTTTCCAAATGCCTAACCTGTCAACAAGTCAAGGCAGAACATCAAAGGCCTGGAGGACTTTTAAAGCCATTGGAAATACCCACATGGAAGTGGGATAACATCTCCATGGACTTTGTAGTCGGACTACCAAAATCAAGACAAGGTCATGACGGAATCTGGGTAATCGTTGACAGACTGACGAAGTCTGCACATTTCTTACCGGTACGGATGACTTACAACCTGGATAAACTTGCTACCTTGTATATGGAAAATATAGTGAGACTACATGGAGTCACGACAAGTATACTGTCTGACAGAGATCCAAGATTTGTATCAAGATTCTGGAAAAATTTTCAAAAGGCGATGGGAACCAAAGTCACTCTCAGCACAGCCTATCATCCTCAGACTGATGGCCAAACCGAAAGGACAATTCAAATCCTCGAGGACTTGTTGAGAGCGTATGCTCTGGATTTTCATGGAAATTGGAGTGAACAGTTACCTCTGATAGAATTCGCCTATAACAACAGCTATCACAGTAGCATCGAGATGGCTCCGTATGAAGCTTTGTATGGTAGAAGGTGTAGGTCGCCTCTATATTGGGATGAAGTCGGAGAAAAAGCTGTTATCGGACCAGAACTTTTACAAATAACCGTTGACAAAGTAGCTGTAATCAAAGAAAGACTCAAGGCAGCCCAAGATAGACAAAAGAGCTGGGCAGATTTGAAGAGGAGGCCGTTAGAATTGGAAATTGGTGAAAAATCTTATGTCAAGGTCTCTCCTATGAAAGGAGTAGTTCGGTTCAGTAAATCCGGAAAATTGAATCCGAGATATGTGGGACCGTTCGAAATACTAGAGAAGGTAGGAACCTTATCCTACCGATTAGCATTACCACCGGACATGGCCAGAATACATAACGTTTTCCACATCTCACAGCTGAGGAAGTATGTCCCAGACCCCAATCATGTACTCAAAGTTGCACCGCTGCTGATTGAAGGAAACCTCAACGAAGAACTCAAATACGAAGAAGTCCCTACCCGAATAATGGACTCAAAAGACCAAGTGTTGAGAAACCGGACAATACCTTATGTCAAGGTACAGTGGTCAAATCATACCGAAAGGGAGGTAACTTGGGAACTCGAGGAGAAGATGCGGTCACAATACCCTCATCTATTTGAAAGAACGAGCTGATGCAAGTTTCGAGGACGAAATTTTCAATAAGGAGGGAGGGATGTGAGAACCCTAGATTTTTTGATCCAAGGTGAATCAAGTAAGTAATACGAACTTGAAGTTTAACTCAAACTAAACCCTAAAATATTCGTTCCAACTAGATAACTTGAATATTAACTTAGATTTCAGTAAATTTAACTCGAGAGAATAACTTCAAAACTCGTAGATCAACTCAACATGAAGTCAAGCTGAAAATAACTGCATCCATCGAAGTACTATCATGGGAGGAATAAAACCCCAGCTCAAGGACTCGATCCTTCAGCTCGAAGAAGCTTAACCAAGCTTGTCCTGACAAGAACAAAAAGGGAGCTATAAGTGGAGCCAAGAGTTTGGACAAATTGAATATGCAGGAAATAACCTTTGCATTAACCTATGAAGGAGCTGCGGGAGGAGCTAAAGGCTAGAACATATTAATGATGCAGGAAATGACTCTTTAGAAAATCAAGGTGACATTTAAAGAGTTCATGAGATTTTGAACCACATTAAAACCCTTTCTTGGAGCCCAAGTGGTCGACCAAGGTGGGCTAGGTGGAAGGTCTTTTTGTTGCCTATAAATACTACTCAATAGGTTGAGAAAGAACACACCAACACATCTCAAATTTCGGTTTTCCCTTCTCCTCACTCTCCCAAATTTTAGGCCAAGCAAGCAAGGAAGAAAGGAGGAAAATTTGTACGGCCCAGTGCTGAAACTTTGCGTCGAAGTACTGCCGAATCAAAGACCTCATTTGTCAAAATTAAGTCGAAGTGCTGTCAAACTTTCAAGAGTCAAGTTCGTGCCAAAGTCTGAATTTTCGATTCTACCTTCGATATACTGTAAGTGGGCTTTTGTTAAGTATTTTGTTGTATTTTGCTCTTTGCATAAAAATATCATGACATGCTAATGTATGTCACTATTTTCGAAAATTACTGTGCACTACGTTTAAAATTTCGATCGATTATGTGTTCTCTTCTATGCTTCGAAATTCTTGGTTCCGCTGTGTCTGTATGAAAACTCTGAAATCTGAACATCTGAAAAGTTTTGTTTGTGACTTCTGAATTCTGTTGCACTGTTACAATTCGAATTTGAAATGGGACGAGAATTGTAATTCTGTCTGGTCCCCATTGGTGGGTATAAAACCATATTCTGTATGGCCCCCATTGGTGGGTATAAAACCATGTTCTGTTCTGGCCCTCATTGGTGGGTATAAAACCATGTTCTGGCCTCACCCCTTAGAGGACTAACATATTGGGGACAATTTGACCATGGAAATGAGATGAGTAACAGTGTTCTGTCCGATCTGTTCTGTTCTGTTCTGTTCTGAATTGATTTGATCTGTTTCTGAATTGCTATGAATCATCTGATAAATTCTGTCATTTATTCGATTTGCTTCTGTCATGATAAGTTAAGAATATTGAGTCTTGAAAGCCTATTAAAAGGACATTTTAAGAAAAACTAAGTTCTATATGTATCTTTGGAATTGATCGACCCCCACTTGCTGAGTGTTTCCCAAAACACTCACCCCCTTACAATTTCAGATAAAAATGAAGAGCAAATAAATGAGGAGGAGCAGGAAGCTTTCTGGGGTTTGTGATCGATGATCAAGAGCAAGAGTCAAGTTTTCCCTTTTTTTTAGTTTTCCGCATTTCGCAACTTTGATGTATTTTATTTTATTGTCATTGTAAGACAATACTTTATTTATGAAAAAGACTGGTTTGATTTGATACGAGGTTTTATTGTTTTCAATATAATTGTTTAACAATGCCGGATGTCACCGACGCTTCGGATACGGGGCGTGACACTACTAGGTCCACCAGTGCTTAATTAATTCAACACTTGAATTAATTTAATTTAGTCCATAATAATGTTTATACAAATCACAATTTTCAAATACATTATTTATTTGACCAACTTTTAATTTAGGAACACTTCCACAAATTAAAAGTCACATTCCCCTTATAGAAGTCATACTTCTATTTTTCCTTACGCTTATAAACTCTTTTATAAGCCGTTCAACACATTGAACTATTTTACTTCTCAACGGGATCTAGAAAGTTAGTACTAGTGTGGTCTTCAATGGTTCATTGATACAACTAGCCGTGAGTTCACATCTCCATGTGATTCGGACTAAACATGTCCTTATTTGATCATACCCCAATTGCTCCATTCTTACTTATCAACTCCTTGATAATAAAAACGTCGGAACTCAAGTCTGATAGTACCCAACCAATCATGTTAAACGCCTAGCAGCATCGCTTACATGATTCCCTAGGTATCAAATGATAGTGCCTGTAAGAACCATTCAATTATGGTTAGCGTACAGTACGGTCCCTTCATCTCAAATATCCCGACGATTCGACAACCATTGGTATATCGAGAGTTGTCAATGAATCGATACTATGTGTCATGTCGTAGTTGCATTGATGGTGTAATCTATGAAACCCCTTTCATAATTACCACAATACTCTGATAAGAGATTTCATACTACATACACATAGGATATCCATACCCGAAGGTAAGCGGTGAATCCCCGACTACAATGCATCGACTCCTATATGTTTCGACAAAACACCCAACCTTGCCACCTGATGACCCCATGAGAGTCGGTAAACAAGTCAAAGTGCAATGCTAGAGTCTCAATGTTGTCCCGGGTCATAAGGACTAATGGTGTACAACCATAAACTAAGACGTTTCCACTCGATAAGTGAGAACCACTTGGAAAGTCCTATATGGAGGGTTGTTCAGTGCACTCTACCAGGAGCACCTATCTGCATGCTCGGTCATCACAATGTCCCCTACCAATGAAACATGGTACTCACATCACAGATACTAGTCTCGAACTCGAGCGGCCTATATCCTTCTTAGCGACGGCTGAATCGACTAGAAACTGTTTAGAATATACAGTATTCCAAATATGAGTTTCATGATACTCATCATATGAGCATCTCATATTCTTTCTACTATTTGTATAATCAAGAACTTTATCTATGCAACTTGCATGAGTATACAGATAAAAAGTGCCAAAACAATAATTTCAAATATTATTAAAATAAAGACTTTTTATACATAGAGTTTCATTGTGAACACTCGGCCAACACTTGGCTCGACGTGCACCTACTCTAACTCAATCACCCAGATGGCATTTGATCATCTGACTGACTACGGCAACCCGGTCACGAAGTCCATGGTAACATTCTCCCACTTCCACTCGGGAATGGGAAGAGGCTTGAGCAAACCTGCTGGTCTCTGATGCTCCGCCTTCACTAACTTACAAGTTAGACATTCGGATACAAAACGTCTGATATCTTTCTTCATTCCCGGCCACCAATACAACAACTGCAGATCTTTGTACGTCTTCATACTCCCTGGATGAATAGAGTACGGCGACGTATGGGCCTCTGATAGAATATCTGCTCGGATAGAATCACTGCTAGGAACCCATATCCTGTCTCGGTATCTCACAATACCGTTGCTCACTGTATACAAGACACTGCCCTTGGCCTCATCTCTCTGCTTCCATTTTGCTAACTGCTCATCTGCTGACTGACCACTGCGAATACGGTCTAGAAGAGAGAACTGAATAGACAAGGTAGATAGACGGGGAACTCTACCTCGAGGATAAGTCTCTAGTCCAAACCTCTGCATCTCAGTCTGAAGAGGTCTCGAAACTGTCAAATGAGCCATCACTTCGACTTTTCTGCTCAATGCATCTGCAACTACATTAGCTTTACCCGGGTGGTAGCTAATGTCACAGTCATAATCCTTTACAAGCTCCAACCAACGCCTCTGACGCATGTTCAGCCCCTTCTGCGTAAAGAATTACTTGAGGCTCTTGTGGTCGGTAAAGATCTTGCACTTCTCTCCATACAGCTAATGCCTCCAAATCTTCAAGGCAAAAACTACGGCGGCCAGCTCTAGATCATGGGTAGGGTAATTCTTCTCATGGATTTTCAGCTGACGAGAAGCATATGCTATCACCTTCCTATGCTGCATCAATACTGCGCCCAAACCGAGCTTCGAAGCATCGATATAAAATACAAAATCTCCGGGCCCTGACGGCATGGCCAAAACTGGTGCTGATATAAGAGCTTGCTTCAAAGTATCGAAGCTCTTCTGACACTCCTCGCTCCACATAAAATTTAGCATTCTTCTTGGTCAATGATGTGAGTGGAACGACAATAGAGGAGAATCCCTTAATGAACTTTCGATAATATCCTGCTAGCCCCAAAAAACTGCGGATCTCTGATGCATTTTGCGGCACAACCCAATCCCTGACTGCTGCAACTTTTGCTGGGTCTACCTCAATACCACTGCTAGAAACAACATGGCCTAATAATGCCACCTTCTCTAACATGAATTCGCACTTACTGAACTTTGCGAATAACTTATGCTTCTGCAGGTCTGCAACACTGTGGTCAGATGTCTGCTGTGATCCTCTTGATTCTTGAAGTAGACGAGAATGTCATCTATGAATACTGTCACAAACTGATCAAGATACGGTTGAAATACGCGATTCATGAGATCCATGAAGATTGCTGGCGCATTCGTCAGACCAAACGACATCACGAGGAACTCGTAGTGGCCATAACGAGTCCTGAAAGCAGTCTTGGACACATCAGCGTCCTTCACCCTCAACTGGTGATAGCCAGAACGCAGATCAATCTTGGAGAATACCGAAGCTCCCTGCAACTGATCAAATAGATCTTCAATCCTCGAAAGTGGGTACTTATTCTTAACTGTAACCCTGTTCAACTCCCGGTAATCAATACAAAGTCTCATAGAGCCATCCTTCTTCTTCACAAATAAGACTGGAACGCTCCATGGAGAAAAACTAGGGCGAATGAACTCCTTATCAAGAAGTTCCTGAATCTGCTTCTTAAGCTCTGCCATCTCTGTCGGTGCTAGTCGGTACGGTGCTTTTGATATCGGAACCGTACCTGGCTTAAGCTCGATAGCAAACTCCACCTCTCTCTCGGGTGGCATACCAGAGACGTCATCAGGAAAAACGTCTAAGAAATCTCTAACAATCGAAACATCTGAAGCTGACTGACTGGGTGCCTCGGGGACAGATATAAAAGTTGCTAAAAATGCCTGACACCCTCTATGCATGAGCTTCCTAGTCTGGACATAAGGAATAATGCGCGGTAAAGGAAAGTACCTGTCCGGCTCAAATAAGAACTGTGTCATCCCAGGCGGTCGGACTAGAACAGATCTCCGCTGGAAGTCTACCAACACCTTGTTCCGTAATAACCAGTCCATCCCCAAAATGATGTCAAACTGTGGCATCGGCAATAAGATGAGATCCGCATAAACAAGATTTCCATGCAGCTCAAGGTCTATGTCTCGATCACATTGGCGGCTGTTATCTCCTCTCCAGAAGGCAATGCTACGGAAAATGCGACATCTAGTCCAATAGTCTTGACCTTGAGGGAATCAGCAAAGGTCTCCGAAATAAACGAGTGAGTAGCTCCTGAATCTATCAGGGCTTTCGTAGCTGAGCCAGCTATAAAAATTCTCCCTGAAAGGTTAGAACACTATGCTGAACCCAATAATCACAAGAGCTAAGCTTATAGACATGCAACGGCCAAAGTTCTTCTAACTTAAATTCCCCAAAAATAGTACTGAGTAGAGCATGCAATCCTATCACAATTCTAGGTCCAAAGTCTTAAGCCCGATTCCCAAAATATTGAAATGTAATTATAAACTTAAAGCTGTAAGATACCTGTCATCAGCATGGTTTCTGGGTTCGTCTCCGTAGCATTGAGAGCAAAAACTCTGCCTTGGTTAGGCAGATTCTTCCGGGAGCACTGCTGCAGCATGTGGTCTGAGCTACCACACTTATAACACTTCCTTGAGCCATACATACATGCTCCAGGATGGCGGCGTGAGCACTTGGGACAAACTGGGTGCTCAAAGGTCCTCGGGACGGCACGTCCCTGCTGCTGCTGTGGTCCTCCTCTATTTTTGGGCGGGCCGTGATAAGGCCTCTTATTCTGGTGCTGATGCTGCTGAGGAGTAGGGCGGTGCGGTACCTGGACTGGGCGCTTGCCCTGGCGATCTCTCTCGATATCACGCTGATCCTGCTCTGCGGCTAGAGCTCTGGAGACAGCGACCTCATAAGTAGTAGGGTCAAATACCCTAACATCACGGCGCAAGATCGGCCGTAGACCCACCAAGAAATGCATCAACTTGGCTTTAGCATCATTTACGATCAGGGGCACAAAATGACAACCCTTCTCAAACTTACGGATGAACTCCGTAACAGTCAGATCTCCCTGCCTCAGGCTCATGAATTCCGTGGTCAACCTAGTGCGCACTTCCTCAGTGAAATATTTGGAGTAGAATACCTCCGTGAAGCGCGCCCAACTCAGTGTAGCCAAGTTCAGGGCTACCGATGCTCCTTCATAACATAAGCGGGCATCTCCTCCGAATAAATAGGTGGCACATCGAACTCTTTCTGCATCTCCAAGCTCCATAAACTCAAAGATAACCTCGAGGGACTTGATCCAGCCCTCGGCAATCATGGGGTCCGATGTCCTTGAAAACTCCTTCGGACGCATCTTCATGAATCTCTCGTATATAGCCTCGGGCCCTGTCGCCCTGGCTGCCACAACATTGTTCCCCGCAAACTGCGCGAAGAACTGAGTCATCCCAGCTAGCATCTGGGCATTCATGTCTGGTGGAGGGGCGGAGGTCCATGCCTCTCTTGTCTCTGCTCCTCACCGTCCTCATGACGGTGCTCACCACCACCTCTCGGGCGTCCAGCCTGGTGTATAGGAGGCATACTGTTTCATATATAACCCATACGAAATTATCATGCATAATTCCATAATTTCTTTAAATTTAAATAAATACTGGAAAATTAAAATCTGGACGTAAAATATTTCATGAAATCATGCTGTTGAAAATAATTAATGCTTTAAATAAAATGCTGAAATGTAAAACTTACAGACCGAAGACGTGGCTTTGTGATCTTCTCGTGGTCAGTAGTAGTACAACCCTTTACAGAACCATTGCTCTGATACCAGCTATAATGGCCCGAAATTTCGTGTTTGAAAATTTGCGGAAAAATTAAAAATTTTCTTTTTAAAATAATTAAAATGCCTCATTCACGAAATAAACTGATGAATCAGGTTTAATGTTTGAAAATAGCAGCGGAAGAAATTATTGCTCACAAAATAACAAGTAAAGTAATCCCACAACTGATAAAAATGTTTGAGCATAAAAACGGCAAGTGCTGTAAATGAGGTCCTCGGGTTCCACTACTGCCGACCCAAGCTAGCTCACTAATCCCCGCCCTCGGCCCCGACATCATCAGCACCTACAACAATCAAGTCTAGTGAGTCTAAAGATTCAGCATGCATATATCGTAAATAACAAGTAAATAAATAATAAAATCGCATGCAAGTGAAAATATCGTGTCATGAGGCATAACGTAAAATATCGTGTCATGATTAATTATAATACGTGCATAACTGAACTAAAAATCATAGTGAAAATGTTTGCTCCTTGGAGCCCTGTTATGAAATAGCATGTAATAATTTTCTTGTGAAATTATGGTCTACGCAAGTATTCCCTGAACTGAACTGAACTGAATTGACCGGTAACTGAATACCGGGATCGGTAACTGACGACCGGTGAAATAATAATCGTCTGATCAGACTAATGCCACAGTATACTGGGTGGAACAAACTGAACTGACCCGTAACTTGCGACCGGGTGAAGTAATAATCCCATGATAGTAAAGTGACCACAAGCAATATCGCATAAATCTCAAAATGAATATTTTGCACGTAATATAATTAAATAACATAATTAAATATCCTGAATAATTTTACTGATTGGGTTGGATCGCTCTCAGGCTCGCTGCGGCTTAAATTTAACATGAAAAATATGCAAATGATTTTCTTGACCAAACTTCGTAATTGAATCCAAAAATGAGACAATTACGCCCAACGACTTCGTATTTAATCATGACTCCGTGGCAACCCGAACCAACACCAAACCATCATTTAGTCATGATTAAAATACACTCAAAATGATGAAATAATGCTCCTAAAATGGTAAGAGCCGAAATTTTGGGGAATGGAGGCCAAAACATGAAATGCTCTTTCGAGAGTCAATTTGGCACATCGCACCGTAAATTCTCGTACTATTCTAAAATTATCCGAATCACAAACGGCAAAAAACATGACCTTTCCAACTCAATGAGGCACTGTCCAGTCCAAGGCCATAGGCTAAAAGCCAACCAAGAACTCGAACGAGCCAGTGAACCGCCGCAGCAAGTTGCTGTCACAAAAATACAGCAGCTGTGCGTTGGTTTCTGTAAAGACCTAGAAATCCGTATTTGAAAATTTGTGGAAAAATTAAAAATTTTCTTTTAAACTAAATAAAATATACAGTTCATAAAATAAACTGTTGAATAACGTATCATGTTTAAAAATAGCAGCGGAAGAAATTAATGTTGTAAAAATAACTGTAAAAAAATTTTATCCAACGGTAGATAAAAATGTTTGAGCGATAACAACAATAAATGCTAAAAAATGAGGTCCTCGGGTCCCACTACTGCCGACTCGAGCTGGCTCACTGATCCCCGCCCTCGGTCCCGACATCATCAGTACCTACAACAATCAAGTCTAGTGAGCCTAAAGACTCAGCATGCATATATCGTAAATAACAAGTAAATAAATAATAAAGTCGCATGCAAGTGAAAATTTCCTGTACTGAGGTGTAACGTAAAATATCATTTCAATGGTAATTATAGTACGTGCATAACTGAACTGAAAATATCATGGTGAAAATGTTTGCTCCTTGGAGCCCTGTAATGAAATAACTTGTAATAATTTTCTGGTGAGATTATGGTCTACGCAAGTGGTCCCTGATTTGAACTGAACTGAACTGACCGGTAACTGGCGACCGGACCGGTAACTGGCGACCGGACTTAATAATGTATGTCTGATCAGACTACTGCCACAGTATACTGGGTGAAACAACTGAACTGACCGGTAACTGGCGACCGGACTTAAGCATGATAGTAAAGTGACCACAAGTAATATCGCATAAATCTCAAAATGAACATTTGCACGTAATATAATTAACTAACATAATTAAATATGAACAATTTCGATCTTCTTGCAATAAAATCATGTACTTGCGATATTTAAAAATACCTATATTGCTTGATTGAAGAGTGAAAGAAGATATAAACATGCCTTGGTTTGTTTTGACAGAAAACAAACGAAATAACGACGCGGCGCGGTGGAGACGGAGTGCCCTTCACGTTCATACTTTTCTCTCTTAATTCCTTTAAACCAAACATGCCCCGTAATTATTATAGTGGCATAAAAATCGTAAACGTGATGCATGAACATTTAAAATATTATGATTTGTGCGCAGGGCGCTGCTAGGACTAAAAGCTCACCCCGGGTGCAAAATGACTATTATGCCCCTAGAAGCCAAAAAATTATCGTTTCACCCATGGACCTCTAAAATTGACCCGAAGCTTACCAAACTCCTTAAAATGTCTCAAAACATTTTTAAAAGTATTCCTAGACGTAAATTCGAGCCCATATCATAACTTAACCGAATTGTTTGAAAACTTGTACCGGGGTCCCGGTTTTAACCCAAATCGACTCGAAACTAAACCAAAATTTTCCCACATTTGTTATCAATATTAAAGCACTCATTACAGCCTTTAAATCCTTCACATTAAGCTCCTAATTCTCGGTCAAGCCTACAGCCCTCCATCAATTCTCGGCCACCCCAACTTGCCTCATCATTTATCCAACACATGGCTCCACCCCTTCATTCCTTCGGTCCACTCTTCTACCACCATATTTCAGCCTTTAAAGCTCAACATTAGGACCTTAATTACCCTTCTAAACTAGGCCAAACCTACACTAAAAGCTGGTGCACCAGCACGTGCAGAAACCAGCCGAATAGTCACCTCGCGAAGCATACTCGAACAACTCCCACGTCAAACGCTCAAGAGGCTTCTCGTCTTGTCACAGCTGTGTTCGAACTCCCCCTTGACCGTGGTTCAGACCCCTCATGATCTGTTCCAGGTCTCGAGATGTCCTTGCACAGCCGTGACTACCCCAACAACCGATCTGCCCACAACAAGCTACGGCCGAAACGTAACACTCCAAACCCGATGGCTACCTGCACTCACACTCGGCTCTAGCATCAAGTTCAATAAACCATGACATGATTCACCCTCCTAGCATCAGCAACCCATCGCCCTTTGCACAGAAATTTCAGAAAAACGCGAACAACAATTGGAAGATGCAAGAAAACACATGGGAACCGAAAATATTTCATGGAAATCTTAGAGCGAAAATTTTAATAAATGAAACCAAAACAACAGCATATAAACGGGTATGAAGCGAAAAAATGATACAAAGCATGCCTGATGGTCTTGGTGCACAAACGCTCGAAGAAACACGGACGTGGAAAGAACTAGGAGGAAAAAGAAGCACCGATAATCTTTGCAGCAACAAAGTCACGAGGATGATTGTGAGTGGAAGAGGTGGGCGGCTATTGAGAGGCAATTAGGTTTAGTGGGGAGCTTAGGGAGATAATTAGGTGTTATGTATAAGGTTTAGGATTAAGTAAATGGGCCCTAAATGCTAATCAAAAGTATAAAAGAAATACTTAGGCCCAATAACCTTAAAANAATTCTCCGGTCTCCAATCCTCGTTCAGGCGTGAAATGCACCTAGAAACCTTAATGCATGAACTTATAAAATAACATGAAATAAATTTTAACATGCATGAATTATGCATAAAATGCATAAAAATAATTAAACACAATTTACTGAAATAAACATGCATTTAATGCTTTAAAAATTAATTAAAATGCCAAAGAAATTCAATAACTTGCATGCATGCCAACTTTTTAAATTATATTTACTAACATGCTAAATTACCATTTCTTAAATAAGTCTTTATTAACTTATCTCTATACTCCATCTCCAGTCCGGCCTCACTTATTTAACTGAAAAGGTGACAATTAACTACTATGTAAAATAAATAAATTTAAAGAAAAGAATTTAAATACTCATGCAATAAAATCATTTTAATTTAAATAATAGAAATTATGCATGGCTTATACGTAGTCTAAGTTACGGGTTCTACAGTTTCCTTGCGTTGTTTGCGAGGCTAATGGCCATTGGGGCTTGAACTACCAACAAAAACCTCTTACCAACATCCTAGGGAATGATTTGAACCATGGCTAAGGGCCCTAGTCCAGCCACACTTCGCATCACACCAGAAATAAATCATGCGTCCCAACCGAGCACTAATTCTGCGTGAGATGTTGCTGTGGTTCTTGCTGTCATGGACCATTCCAGTGGCCATTTGGTTGGCCATGGCATGATCTAGACATCCAGCGGTAGGGTGTGAACCGTGGCTAAGGGCCATAGGCCAACCAAGATCCACACCATTCCACAATACCCGAAACACATTTGCTGTAAAATGAGAAGGGCCGAAAGGGGAAGGGGCTGTTCTTGTGTTTTGATTTAAAAAACCTATGCAACTATGGACCATGCCTCAAAAGGGCAAATTGGTCACGCCTTAGACATGCTAGGGAGGTGTTCTAACCATGGCTATAGGCCCCTAGGGCAGCCAAGATTAGACACTTCCCCTTGACAGCAACATTACATAAAATCGAACACAATATGACACTCATGGGGAAGTTGCTGTCATTTCTGGATTCCAGTGGGTATGGGGCTAGAACCAATGGACAAATGTTTTCCTAACATGTCCTAGTACATGCCTAGGATTAGCCTTGGGAGCCTGGACATGAGCCATCCACCTGAAACACAAAAAACAAGTGAACCGTGAGGAGCACAAGGAAGGGCCGAAAATCTGCATCTTTTATTTTCAAAGTTCTTGATATATTTCGGTTATTCCATGGAAATGATGATCATATAATGTTGAAAAATGTTAATATGACTTGATTGAAGAGCAATGAAAAATATAAACATGCCTGGTTTCGCTTTGAAAAGAAAACGAACGAAACGCAACGACGCGGCGCGGAGGAGCCGGAGCGCTTTGCTACCTTTTTTTCTTTCTCAGTTTTCTCTCCTCTTTCTTGCTATGAGGCTCACGTTTTTACACTGAATAGCTCTCAAAATTTCGGTGATGGGGGAAAGGAATGATGGTTAGGAGAGTGAGGGGAAGGGGTTGCAATATAAGAGGGATGGCAAGACCAAGTCTACCTCTCTTTTGAATTTGAAATGGTTGATATCAAAAATGATTTTTTGGAGGAATAGATGGGTGCCAATGACCGATTCAACATGGCTAGATGTATGTTGATTATTAATTAAATGGTGATCAAAATGAAAGGATTATCCTACTAATAAATAACAAGGAAAGGGTCAAAGGTGGTGAGTTGTCAAGGAATTGTTTGATCATCTGAGGGGTGGCCGAAAATTGAACAATTAAATGGAGGGGAAATATTGTTTAGTTAGTGTATTTTAAACCTTTAGAGCCTTACCTATCCTTTAAATAATTTAGTGAATTAACCCCTTAATTATGGAACCTAAATGAACTTATTTTCTACTTACCTCAAGTTACTTAAATAATTCCTTAAACCTCCTTTTAACTTAAATTAACTTACTAGTTAGCTAAAATAAATTCTGAAAATGTTTTTTGAATCTTAAATTTTATCTCAAAACTCCAACTCCAGTCCGGCCTCACTAAATTAACTGAAAAGATAAAAAAAATTAAACTACTGCATAAAATAATTAACTTTAAAGAAAAGCATTTAAATACTCATGCAATAAAAATCATTTTAATTTAAAATACTAGAATTATGCATGACTTATACGTAGTCTAAATTTACGGGTTCTACACATGTTGTTGACCACGTGTGTAGATAAGTCATTTTGGGCAGAAGCAGTCCAAACCGCTTGTTATATCGTCAATCGTTCTCCTTCAATGACAATTGAATTGAAGACACCTATGGATATGTAGACTGAGAAGCCGACTGATTATTCTCATTTACATACATTTGGAAGTTCTCTGTACGTTATGTACAATGAGCAAGAAAGATCGAAGTTGGATTCGAAATTCAGAAAATGTATCTTCTTAGGTTATGCTGATGGAATAAAAGGGTTTCTCTTGTGGGATCCTACTGTCCACAAGCTCGTTATCAGCAGAGATGTTATATTCTAGAAAGATAAATAACAGAGACAAATGCACGTTGAATTCAGAAACAACTATATTTCAGGTGGAAAATAAGACGGACGAAGGTCAAAATTCTTGTGAAATAGTACCAGAGGACGAAAAACAAGAAGATGTTGAGTCTGAGGTTTCCAATGTGAGGTAGTCAATTCGAGACAGACTACCAGAATGGTTTTCAGGTTATGTCACTAAAAGCAATATTGCATAATGTCTATTATCATAGGATGGTGAGCCATCGATTTTCCACGAGCCTAGTCAAAGCTCAGATGTATTGTAAGGTCCAAAAATAAAAAAAACGTAATCCAACTGCATGCAAATCTAGAAAAATGAAAATTGACCAATTAAATGATTTTAATGGCATGAGTTAATTGAGATATGCATGATTGCATGTTAAAATAGGAATTTTTATTATTTGAATGCATAAAACTTATTTTTAAAGGTTATTCGAGATGCGATCGAGGAACGGAGACCGAGGTCTGAAAAATGAAAAATATTTTTATTAAATAATCATTTTTAATTATTTAAAATAAAGTTGATGTTTTATGATATTTTTAAGATTAGGGAGTTTTGAGGTGATTTTATACGCCGAGACGTAACTTTTCGACAACTCGGCTAATGATTTCACGAACTTTCCTAAACGAAATATTTTAAATATGCACTAATGGGCTTATTGGACCTATTTAACCATGTTAATGGGCCTACTCTTGTTTACATGTTTTTTTATCAATAAATAAGCACATAACCCTCCCCAGTATTTACAAAACTCAAGCCCCTTCCATTCATCAGCAAGGACTCTCCCCTCTCCCCCTCAAACACACGCACACACGTGAATTCATCAAGGCAAAGCTTCGGTTATTGCAAGGAATTCAGCAAGGGTCCTCCTTTCGTCGCCGTTCTTCTCATCTCAACGTATTTTGATGCCTAATATATGCAATGCCATGCCATAAAACTTTATTTTATCATCTATCACACCATAATATTGTTTTGAATTGTGTTTGCTTGAGAAACATGTTCAACTCTTGATTATTTTCGTTTTTATGCATTGGTATATGATTAATGTATGATTTTATGTTCCAAAACCTGTCATATACTTGCGTGAAGGGGCTGCCATGTTAAAGGATCATAGAGGGACGTTTTTACACGAATTTTAGGGCCACACAATGCATGGTTAAGGCTGCATACGAAACTAGAACAAGCTAAAACGAAATTGGTGCATGTTGGTTCATAGGGTTCGGCTAGGAAGTACACCCGTGCACGGCTCGTCCAAGGCCGGACTAGGGCTTGGGCCAGGCGTGGGTGAGGGTGAGGAAAAGTACTAGCCACGCTAGGAATCGTGCACATCGGCTAGGAAGGAGCCACTCCTCCCATGCAAGCCGAGAGTGCAGCAGTGCGTAGGAGTCATGGCTCGGCCAGGGTGGTCAGGGTTGGGCTAGGTTAGGTCTGGTGATGGTCTACCGGGGGCTGGGCTCGTTAGTGGCTCGAGGGTAGGTGTCCTAGGGCAATAAGAGTCCTAGGCGCATGCATGGAGGGGCTCGCGCATGGTCTTGTTCACGTTCAAGAATGTGCAGTGGGCTAGGGGCCGGTTCAAGGGGTCATGGCTGGTCAGTAGGGTCCATAGATGGTCTGGGAAGGGCGTGGCTCGGGGTGGCTCGGGCTCGGCTCGAAGAAATCGAGAGATGGCTCAAAGGAAAGGGTTAGGGTTCGATCCTTAGGGTTTAATGGCAAAAAGGGTTCGAACGTGGTTCACGGGGGATGGTTCACGAGGGTAATTTAAGTATAAAAAATCTATGTTTAAAATTTGAGAATTTAATAAGAAAGTTTGAATTAATTCGGGAATTAAACGCTCTACGAATTAATAATTACGAAATAAATAGAAAGGATCAAATTTAAGCTAAACAAAAATATCAAAAAATTTATTTAAGTTTAAATAATTATTTCAGATGTTCTAGTGTCAACGAAAGCAAGAAAAAGTCAAAATCGAGAAATTTTACATCTAGGGGTAAAATGGTCATTTTAAACCTGAAAATTAGTAAACGTCATGGCAGTGCCCTGAATGCTGTAATATATGTTATAATGTTTATTTTAAATTTTTATGGAATTTTATGATAAAACAAACTTAAAGATATGTTGCATACTTAGTTTAAAAGAAAAACAATATTTATGTGCATGATTTTTATAAGTGATGAAAATATGACACGTTGGAGGAGGTGAAGTAATTGTAAATATTGTGATGTTATGATGATTTTATTGGGGATATAGTGAGGGAAAAGGTCCCAAAGGGAGCTCATTTACGGGAGAAGGTCTTAGAGGGAGCCCATTTATAGGAAAAGGCCCTAGAAAGAGCCCGTCTATGGAAGAAAGCCCCAGAGAGAGTCTGAAGATCGTATTTCCATATGATGATGATAGGACAAGCCTCAGTTGACGAGTGAGAGTGTCGCTGATGTCCCTGTCGTCTAGTACTGTTGTTATATGTAGATAGATCCGTCGACCTTATGATGAAACGAAAGTCACAAATAAAGATCTGAATTCAATAAAAAGAAAACGTATATGCTTATGATGAAAAAGAAATGTTTATGATGAAACGATATATGATATGAAACGATGAAAGGAAAATGTTTATGTATATGCATGTTCATTAAAAGTTATTTTAAGTAATAGTATTTTTACTGTTGCATGCGATTGTATACTTGTTATCAAGGTTATGGTTTGCTAAGTCATTAGACTCACTAGGTGTGATGGATGCAGTGAGAATGATGTTAATGATGATGGAGGTTTTGATGGTTGATCTTGCTGGACTGGAGGTGCACATAGCCCGAGGACCAGCACTAGTTTTCCGCACTTATGATTCAAAGTTTACGTTAAAGATTTTTACGACTTTTATGATGATTTTGAGTGGTTTTTGAGAGGATGTTAGTGTTAGTGTATTTTTGAAATATTGATAGTTTAGGTTTAGAAAAACGTTTGACAGTTTTAGGTTTTAAATTTTCAAATATAGTTGGTAAGTTTTATTTTTAAATGGTGCAAAGTATTTAAAANACTTTTTAAGAAAAACGAATAGTGGAGTTTCAGTTGGTATCAGAACGAATGTTCCTCCAAAGGGTTGTGCCACCGCCAGTTCCGGAAAGCTCAGTCATCAAGCCTCAAATTTGTAAGTTTAAATGCTTTAAATGATTTTATTCTTAGTACCTGCATGATAGTATGATTTATACGTTTAAGATGCATGTTTAATGATATTCATGTTTAAAGCTTAAGGATAAATGAAATCTATATGATGCATGATTAGAGACCTTAGATTTAAATGCATGTTGGTTACGTTTAGAATTTGGAAAACGTTCAGATATAATGCCTCCTAGACGTGCACATAATACTGATAATCAAGCCGAAAATACTGAAAATCGTCGAGAGAATGCACCCCCTCCTCTTAATGGAGATGCTGCTATTCGCGCACTAGAAGGCATGACACTTTTTTTCGAGCAGTAGTTTCAGCGTGCTCCTATACCACGACATGATATTTATGATCAGTTTCGAAGGCTCGGTTCGAGGGAGTATTCTGGCACTACCGACCTTTTTGTTACTGAGAGTTGGATTCGATCTCTCGAGATTCATTTCCGTTATTTGAATATAGGAGACGCTGACCGAGTGAGGTGTGCTACATACATGTTTAGAGATGATGCTTCCCTTTGGTGGGAAGGTGCGGAGCTTGGGATTAACTTGGCTACACTTACATGGGTTCGATTCAAAGATATTTGCTATGAGAAGTACTTCACTGTTAACATTCGAGGGCGATAGAAGAGGGAGTTTATCAGTCTCCGTCAGGGGGACACGACTGTGGCTGAGTTTGTGAGGAAGTTTGAGAGGGGTTGTCACGTTGTGCCCCGCATTGCTAGAGACGTTGCTGAGAAGATGAGGCACTTTATAGATGGTCTTCGACCTACCATCTGTTTTGATGTGATGATGATGCATCCAATGGATTATGCTGCTACCACTACCTATGCATATCAAGCCAAGCAAGCCTTAAAAGATATTGATTTTGAGGTGCAGCGCAAAAGGCAGCAACATCATCAGAATTCTCAGCCGAATAAGAAGCCATGTATGGGACCTCCTAGACCTCAAGGAGAGCAAAAATCCCAAAGACAAGTAAAGAAGCCAGGACCACCAAAACCACCACAACCTGGAGCGCCAAAACTTGCTGAAAGGCCCCTATGCAAGGAATTCAATCGCCCACATCTTGGCAAGTGCATGTGGGGGACATACAAGTGTTTTATATGCAAGGAAGAAGGGCACAAGGCTGCTGATTGCTCGAAGAAGAAAGCATCAACAGTGGGAAGAGCTTATGTTATACATGCTGAAGAAGCTGAGAAGGATCCAGATACGAGCCTTATCAACGGTAACCTAGTTATTTAACGTTTTTATATTGCCTTTATTGCATGAAATGTTAAATTGGTTATTAGAATAGATTTGAGATTTAAGAATAACCTAGTGGAAATTAGGTTGCATGCTCTACCTTAATTGTAATTAAGAAAGGACAATGGAAACCATAGGAATTTGGACTTGAATTTTGGGCTTTAACTATGTAAAGAAGGTAATTATTCCCAAATGAAAATTTTAAGGCCTAAAATTGAGAGAAATCAAAACTCTGGGCATGTTTGGAAATTTCTGAAAATGGAAGGATCAAATCGTAAACTTCGAAAATTTAAAAGACTAAATTGAAAATAACCAAAACTTAAGGGGCTAAATTGTAATTTCTGAAAAATTTAAGGACCGATGATGCCATTTCCGAAAAGCTTAGGGACCAAAAAATAAAATTTACGAAAATTTAAGGGGTAAAAATAGCAAATTTTGAATATCTTGGGGACTAAAATGTAAATTCCGAAAAATTGAAGGGTTAAAAATGCAATTTTTCCTAGAATTAATAGGGTCCAATCACTAAATTTTTAAGAAATTTTGGAAAATAATGATAGAAATCTTCTTAAACTTCGACACGAAAGAATTTAACGGCATATTCGTCGGAGGAAGGATATTCATTCTAGGTGTAGCTACCTATGAATTGCTGGATTCAGGAGCTACACACTCTTTCTTATCCGAGACTTTCGTTAACCGACTGAACTTTATACCTGAGGATATGGGATTGGGTTTCAAAGTTTCTATTCCTTCCGGTGATCAAATGGTCACTATGAGTATTGTGAAGAATCTTGAGCTTCGTTACAAAAGGATGTGGTTAGGGCAGATTTTATCGTACTTCTGATGCCTAAATTTGACATTATAGTTGGCATGGATTGGTTGACATCTAATGGAGCTTCGATTGATTTCCGGCAGAGGACAGTGTCTATTCGACCACCTAGAGGAAAGTTTTTCATATTTGAGGCAGCAAGGAACAAGCAAATGCCACACATTATCTCTTATATGTGGGCAAGAAAGCTTATTAAGAGATGATTCCAAGCATATCTAGCATGTGTCACTTCAGCACATGTTCCCGACAGTCAGAGGCTAGAGGATGTTGATATCGTTAGAGATTTTCCTAGCGTCTTTCATGAGGACGTCTCTGGCATTCCACCGGACCGTGAGGTGAAATTTTCTATTGAGTTGATGCCGGGCACTGTACCAATTTCTAAAGCACCCTATCGTATAGTGCCCGTCAAAATGAAAGAATTAAAAGATCAAATCTAAGAATTATTAGAAAAGGGTTTCATTCGCCCTAGCTGTTCTCCATGGGGCGCACCAATATTGTTTGTAAAGAAGAAGGATGATAGTATGCGACTTTGCATCGACTATAGAGAAATGAATAGGGTCACCATCAAGAATAAATATCATCTACCAAAAATTGAAGACCTATTTGATCAATTACAAGGAGCATCGATATTCTCAAAGATAGATTTTCGTTCTGGATGCCATCAGTTGAAATTGAAAGAGGCGGATGTTCATAAGATAGCGTTTAGAACTCGTTATGAGCATTATGAATTTATGGTCATGCCATTCGGTCTGACCAATGCACCAGCGATCTTCATGGATCTCATGAATCGCGTATTTCAGCCGTATTTTGATCAATTGGTGATCGTTTTTATTGATGATATTTTGATATACTCAAAGAGCAAAGAGGAGCATAGCCAGCATTTGAGGGTAGCAGTGCAATTACTGCAAGATAGGAAGTTGTATGCAAAACTCAGCAAGTGCGAGTTTTGGCTCGAGAGAGTGGCATTCTTAGGCCACATCATTTCTAGAGATGGAGTTGAGGTGGATCCAAGCAAAGTGGAGGCAATGAAAGAGTGGCCAGTTCCGAAGAGCGTAACCGAGATCCGTAGCTTCTTGGGACTAGCTGGCTATTATAGAAAGTTTATTCAAGGATTCTCATCTATTGCGGTACCCATGACCGTCCTGACAAAGAAGAATGCAAAGTTTGTATGGGGATTCGAGTGCCAATACAGTCTGACAAGTTGAAGCAAGCGCTGATTTCTGCGCCAGTATTATCAATGCCATCAAGGCAAGGGGAGAGTGTTCTTTATACCGACGCTTCAAAACTTTGTTTTGGTGCAGTTCTGATGCAAAATGACCGAGTTATAGCCTATGCGTCGAGACAACTGAAGGTTCACGAGAAAAATTACCCTCCTCAAGATCTCGAGTTTGCAGCAGTGGTATTTGCACTGAAGATTTGGAGACATTACCTATATGGGGAGAAGTGCAATATTTTCACCGATCTTAAAAGTTTGAAATACTTCTTCACCTAAAAAGAGCTGAATATGAGGCAAAGAAGATGGCTAGAGTTGATAAAAGACTACGATTGTGACATTAGCTACAATCCGAGAAAAGGTAATGTGGTAGCGGACGCATTGAGTAAGAAGACATCAATTATTACTCATTTATCATTTCAGAGACCTCTGTAGTCCGAGATACAACGGTTTGAGCTTACAGTGTATGCTAGGGGCGAGGCCCCTAATCTTGCCACCATGACAGTACAGTCGTTATGAAAGAAGCCCATGATTGAGAGATGAAGCCAAGGGTCGGAAACTATATTCTGAAGAAGACGGCATAGTTCGATACCGAGATCGACTATGGGTTCCTAGTGACAATTCTTTGAGGGAAGTCGTTATGAAAGAAGCTCATGATACTCTGTACTCCATACATCCTTGAATTACGAAGATGTATAAAGACTTGTAATTATTATATTGGTGGCCGGGCATGAAGCGGGATATCCTGCGATTTGTATCCGATTGTTTGATATGTCAACAAGTTAAAGCAGAGTATCAGAGGCCAGCAGGAAAACTTAAGCCACTTCCTATTCCCGAGTGGAAATGGGAAAATATCACTATAGACTTTGTCGTGGGATTACCGAGGACTATCAAGGGATTTAATGCTATATAGGTGATAGTGGATCGTCTTACGAAATCAGCGTATTTTCTACCTATCAAAACGACATTCACTATGACACAGTATGCCGATTTTTATATTTGAGAGATTGTTCGACTGCATGGGATTCCCGTCTCTATTGTTTTTGATAGAGATACGAGATTTACATCATCCTTCTTGAAGAGTCTGCATCCAGCGATGGGGACTAAATTATTATTCTGTACAACATTCCATCCTGAAACCGATGGTCAGTCTGAGAGAGTAATTCAAATTTTGGAGGACCTACTGCGAGCATGTGTGATCGATTTTTTGAAGGGAGTTGGGAGTCCAAATTACCTCTAGTGGAGTTTACCTACAATAATAGCTATCAATCATCAATAGAGATGGCTCCATGCGAGGCACTATATAGGAGGAAATGTAGATCACTCATAAATTGGGATGAGGTTGGCGAACGGGGAGTGTTTGGACCGGACTTGATCAAGCACACCGCTGAGTTAGTAGTCAAGAATCTAGATAGGATGAAAATTACACAGAGTCGAATCATTTGAGATTTGGCAAACGGGGAGAGTTTGCCGTAGGTGGTCATGTGTTTGTAAAAATAGAACTTACACAGGGTGTTATGAGATTTGGCAAGAAAGGAAAACTCAGTCAGAGATACATTGGATCATTTGAGATTTTGGAAAAGGTTGGGACACTAGCCTATAGAGTAGCATTACCACCGATGCTAGTCGGAATGCATAATGTGTTCCACATCTCGATGCTGCGAAAGTACATGTCGAATCCTTCACATGTACTAAATTATGAGCCTCTGCAGTTGACTCCAAATATGTCATATGAAGAGAGACCTACACAAATCCTAGGAAGACAAGAAAGAAGACTATGAAACAAGGTTATTCCAATGGTCAAAGTCAAGTGGCTAAATCACTCGGAAGAAGAAGCTACTTGGGAGACTGAGAGAGACATGACGAGTCGCTTTCCTGAGTTATTCGGTAAGTTTTAAATTCGAGGACGAAATTTCATTTAAGGGAGGGAGGAATTGTAAGGTCCAAAAATAAGAAAATGTAATCCAACTGCATGCAAATCTAGGAAAACGAAAAGTGACCAATTAAATGATTTTAATGGTATAAGTTAATTGAGATATGCATGATTGCATGTTAAAATAGGAATTTTATTATTTGAAATCATAAAACTGTATTTTTAAAGTTTATTCGAGATGCGATCGAGGAACAGACACGAGAGCTGAAAAGTGGAAAATAATTTTATTAAATAATCGTTTTTAATTATTTAAAATAAGGTTGATGCTTCATGATATTTTAGAGATTAAGGAGTTTGGAGGTGATTTTATACGCCGAGACATAATTTTTATCGGTATTCGATTTTCAACAAAAATATGAATTTTTTTACAACTCGGCTAATGATTTCATGAATTTTCCTAAACAAAATATTTTAAATATGCAGTAATGGGCTTATTATGCCTATTTAACCATTTAATGGGCCTAGGCTTGTTTACATGTTTTATTATCAATAAATAAGACCATAACCCTCCCCATTATTTACAAAACTCACGCCCCTTCCCCTCATCAGCAAGGACTCTCCCCTCTCCTCCTCAAACACACGCACACACGTGAATTTATAAAGGAAAAGTTTCAGTTATTGCAATGAATTAAGCAAGGGTCCTCTTTTCGTCGTCGTTCTTCGCATCTCAACGTATTTTCGTGCGTAATATACGCAAAAGCACGCCATAAAACCTTTCTTTTCTCATCTATCACACCAAAATATTGTTTTGAATTGTGTTTTCTTGAGAAACATGTTCAACTCTTGATTATTTTCGTTTTTATTCATTGGTATATGATTAATGTATGATTTTATGTTTCAAAACTTTTCATATATTTGCGTGAAAGGGATGCCATGTTAAAGGATCATAGTGGGACGTTTTTACATGAATTTTATGGCCACACAATGCACGGTTAAGGCTGCACACGAAACTAGAACAAGCTGGAACGAAATTTGTGCATGTTGGTTCATAGGGTTCGGCTAGGATGTACAGCAGCGCACAGCTCATCCAGGGCGGGACCAGGGCTTGGGCCAGACATGGGTGAGGGTGAGGAAGAGTCCTAGCCACGCTAGGACTAGTGCACATCGGCTAGGAAGGAGCCCTTGCGTGATAGGACTCCTCCCATGCAAGCCGAGAGTGCAGCGGAGCGTAGGAGTCATGGCTCGGCCAGGGTGGTCAGAGCTAGGCTAGGTTAGGTCTGGTGATGGTCCACAAGGGGTGGGCTCAGTAGTGGCTCGAGGGTAGGAGTCCTACGCACATGCATGGAGGGGCTCATGCATGATCTTGTCCACGTGCAGGAATGTACAGTGGGCTATGGGATGGTTCAAGGGGTAATGGCTGGTCAGTAAGGTCCATGGATGGTCTGGGAAGGGCTTGGCTTGGGGTGGCTCGGGCTCGGCTCAAAGAAAATGAGAGATGGCTCAAGGGAAAGGGTTAGGGTTCGATTCTTATGGTTTAATGGGAAAAAAGGTTCGAACGTGGTTCACGGGGGATGGTTCACGAGGGTAATTTAAGTATAAAAAGTCTATGTTAAAAATTTGGGAATTTAATAAGAAAGTTTGAATTAATTCGAGAATTAAACGATTTACGAATTAATAATTACGAAATAAATAAAAAGCATCGAATTTAAGCTAAATAAAAATATCAGAATATTTATTTAAACTTAAATAATTTTTTGGGATGGTCTAGTGTCAACGAAAGAAAGAAAAAGTCAAAATCAAGAAATTTTACGTCCAGGGGTAAAACAGTCATTTTACACCTGGAAATTAGTAAACGTCATGGCAGTGCCATGAATTCTGTAATATATGTTAACATGTTTATGGAATTTGATGATAAAATGTTAAAGATAAAAAATATGTTGCATGCTTGGTTTAAATGAAAAACGATATTTATGTGCATGATTTTTATAAGTGATGAAAATATGAAACGTTGGAGGAGGTGAAGTAATTGTGACTATTATGATGTTATGATGATTTGATTGGGGATATCGTGAGGGAAAATATCCCAGAGGGAGCCAATTTACGGGAGAAGTCCCCAGAGAGAGCTCATTTATGGGAAAAGGCTCAGAGGGAGCCCGTCTATGAGAGAAGGCCCATAGGGAGCCCGAAGATCGTATTTCCATATGATGATGATAGGCCAAGTGTAATGCCAGAGATTTATATTATGTTAATATGAGATTATTGAGTATAAATTGATGAGATTATAGACGGAAAGGAACAGACCGGGGAAAACAAGAGAAGACATGAGCTATGTGCGAGGACAGAACCCCTCGCGCATATGCGCGACACGAGGTGCGCATATGCGCGAGCATGGTAGAGAACCTCGCACAAGAGGGCACGCATATGCGCGAGAAGAGGGCGCGCATATGCGCGAGTTGGTGCACTAGACTTATGCAGAGACAGTAGGTCTCGCGCATATGCGCGAAGAGAGGGCGCGCATATGCGCGAGCTGACGCATTCAGAAATTCCGAGAGAGTAGGTCTCGCGCATATGCGCCTGTTGAGGTCGTGCATATGCGCGAGACGTGCAGATTGTATATTGAGCCACGTACGCTGCCATGCATGTGAGATATATCATTTGTAATTTCTTCATTATTTCAGAAGCAAGAAACCGAGAGCCATCTTCTGAAATTCCTCAAAGCTTCCTCCGCGATTAAAAGTTGAGTGTTCAAGATTAGCCCCTCTGATTTTCAATTCGAATACATTTCCGTACTTCTCTCGACACAGGCTTTGACAGGACGTAAGTTTTATTGATTTCTGATATGCTTTGCAATTATGTTATTGAAAGAATCAGATATGATTGATATATGGTGTTCTTGCGATAGTATACATCGTATAATCGAAACCGGATCGAAGAACGGATATCGTATGAAATTGTTATGAATTTTCAAATATAAATTGAGTGAGATTATACAGATTTGTATCAGATTATGTTTGTTGAGTTGAGATTGTTATATACTGATATTGTATTGCTAGGTGTAGGTATGCCGTCGAAACAGAATTAGATTGAGTTCTAATTATATCCATTATTGGTTGGGTTGTATATTGATATTGAATAATATCATTTCAGATTGAGATTGACAGTTTTGAATTCGAGATTCGTTTCATCAGATCGACAAAAGAAAGGTATAAATCAATGTTAGACCTGGATTGATAACTCGAGTCAGATATGACCTGAGTTTTCCTAAAACACATACTTATTTGCTATTGTTTTCAGATATTTTAATTCATTGCATTTATATGCTTGTTCTATTGAGTTATAGTAAGCATGGATTAGATGATTGATTTTGAGACAGAGAGTCCTTGGTAGAGGTGCCAAGTCACTGGACATTGGTTTATATCGATGTGCTTAGGAGCAGATCGGCTTCTATTGCAGATATTCGATATAGAGTACCAAAGTCTGGGAATAAGAACGTACCACCATCTAGCTGTGGAGAGTTGGTGAGTTGCTGCGTTCTTATTCAATCGAGATCCCTAGATTAGATGAGTCGAGTCAAGAGGTTGATTTACCGACTTGTATTGATTTATGTTTCGTAGATTACGATTCATGTTTTATAAATGTTCATGCTTTTTTTTATATGTGTGTATTAAATGCATGTTTCATTGTTTTATACTGGGATATGTTTCTCACCGGAGTTATCCGACTGTTGTTGTGTTTGTATGTGTGCATGACAACAGGTGGGACATGATCAGGGTCGAGAAGAGGATAAGAGATCGAGATTAGAGTGGTGATTCCGGACTTTGCTGTAGATTTGGTTTCAGCACTTGATGTATAGTTGTTGAACCCTAGCTTGATATGAATGTATTTAGTACAAGACTTGTACTTTTACTCCTGATGTTTATATAGGATTGATTATCTTATGTTACACATTTATTTATTTTACAAAAAAAAATATTTAGACCCAGATTCATTAGTTGATCCAAATTAATCCCAAAGAATGATTAAGAAGATGATTAGTGTCCGGGTCCCCACAACAGTTGGTATTAGAGTAGTAGGTTCCTTTAGCTTGAGATAGAAGCTATTGAGCGGGGTAGATTGAGTTTTCTTTCCTGCTTCTGTGTGCTAGCATGTTTACCGCTTTGGCATATACATGTTTACCTGATTATCTGATTTGAATGGTAACTTGTATTATTGAGAATGAATCAGAACCGATTCTGGATCAGAGGTAAGATTATCAGAAGGGGACTGAGACAAATTTGTCAATTATGATTGCTAACCCTTTTGATAATCAGATATGCCTCCTCGAAGAATCTCAGAACAGGGCAGTACCTCTGCGAATCCGATGGATGTGACAGCAACACCGATGGAAACCCTGTTGAAGAGATTTCAGTAGTTCCATGCACCGACTCTGAAGGGTATTGAGACTTCAGTTGAGTGTGAGAGTTGGCTAGATGATATAGAAATGGTGTTTGAGTCATTGGAATACACCGATGAGCGCCGAGTCAAACTGATTGGACACCAATTGCATGATGTTGCGAAGAATTGGTGGCTCACGACAAAGAGGGCATTGGAGCATCGAGATACGACTATTACAAGGAACATCTTTAAGACTGAATTTTATCAACGATTTTTCCAGTATCATACAAGAAAGACAAGGGTGCAGAGTTTGTCAATTTGAGACAGGGTCAATTGAATATTGAGGAATATGTGGCCAAGTTCTCTACCTTGTTGCGATTTGCTCCGCATGTTGCTGAGAATGACGAAGCTATTGCTGATCAGTTCATCAATGAGTTGAATCCTGATATTTTTACATTGGTGAACACCGGGCGACCAAACAACTTTGCAGAGGCCTTGAACAGAGCAAAGAGAGCTGAAGCTAGCCTGATAAGGCAGAAGGGAGCTTCGTATGTTTGCCCCAGCACCGAGACCACAATAGCCATCTACTACTCAGTTCCGGCAACCCCCTCCCAGATATGAGAGTGGTAGTGGCAGTGGAAAGAAAGATCAGTTGAAAGCTAGAGAGAAACAGTTTAAGAAGTCTGGCAGCAGTTCTTCTAGCTCCAATGGTTCTAGACAGAGTTATACCGGGGCTTATTGCAGAACCTGCGGAGGGAGACATCCTACCGAGCAATGCCGAGGAGTGTTTGGTGTTTGTAACATCTGTAAACAGCAGGGACATTATGCCAGAGTTTGTCCACAACGATCCCAGGGAGCCGAATCATCTGGATCTGTAGCTCTGACTGAGAGAAGATTATCTGCTGTTCACTATTTCCAGCTACCACCCTCTATCCAGTCACAGCCGAGGCCAGGAGGAAGCCAAACTGTTAGCCAGCCTCCTAGACAGCAGGCCAGAGTATTTTCTTTGACTGAAGAACAGGCCCAGGAAGCACCTGATGATGTAGTTGCAGGTAATTGTTCTCTTTGTGGTTATCCTGCTTATGTATTGATAGATACAGGTGCATCGCATACATTTGTATCTGAGCAATTTGCATTGATGCATGCCTTTCCTGTTGAGTCATTATCTGCTGTAGTATCTGTCTCTTCTCCTTTGGGGACAGGATTGATATAAGTGAAATCTGTTAAACATTGTATGCTACAGTATGATGGCCATGAGATTGAGTTAGATTGTATTGTACTTGGATTATCTGATTTTGACTGTATTATCGGTATTGATATGCTGACCAAGTACAGAGCAACCGTAGATTGTTTTCATAAGATGGTGAGATTCAGACCAGACATGGCTGATGAATGGAAATTCTACGGTAAGGGTTCTAGAGCTAGAATTCCTTTGATATCTGTTGTATCTATGGCTCGATTATTACAGAAGGGAGCAGAGGGTTTCCTTGTGTATTCAGTAGATATACTGAAATCGAGCCCATCATTGGCTGATTTTCCAGTGGTATGTGAGTTTGCTGATGTCTTCCCTGATGAGATTCCAGGTTTGCCTCCAGTCCGAGAGATAGAATTCAGCATTCAACTTGTGCCAGGTACATCACCTATTTCTAGAGCACCGTACAAAATGTCACCGATTGAATTGAAAGAGTTGAAAGAGCAGTTAGAAGATTTACTGGCCAAGGGGTACATCAGACCGAGTGTTTCTCCTTGGGGTGCTCCAGTACTGTTTGTTAGAAAGAAGGACAGATCAATGAAACTTTGCATTGACTACCGGCAACTGAACAAGGCTACGGTAAAGAATAAATACCCTTTGCTTCGTATAGATGATTTATTTGATCAGTTGCAGGGTTCTTCTGTTTATTCCAAGATCAATCTGAGGTCTTGATATCATCAGCTGAGAGTCAGAGATTCTGATATCTCGAAGACAACTTTAAGAACCAGGTATGGCCATTATGAGTTTATTGTCATGCCGTTTGGTTTAACAAATGCTCCAGCGGTATTTATGGGTTTGATGAACCGCATATTCAAGTAATATCTCAATGATTTCGTGATTATATTTATTGATGATATTCTGATTTACTCGAAGAATATGATTGATCATGCTGAGCATTTGAGAACTGTCTTGAGAACTTTGAGGGCTGAGAAATTGTATGCCAAACTATCGAAATGTGAATTTTGGCTGAGACAGGTGATATTTTTGGGACACATTATATCTGGAGATGGGATTTCTGTCGATCCTAGCAAAGTTGAGGCCGTGATCAATTGGCCGAGACCGACATCTGTACTAGAGATACGCAGTTTTATGGATTTAGCGGGCTATTATCGCAGATTCATTAAATATTTTTCGAGCATTGCAAAGCCAATTACACAGCTAACCCAGAAGAATGCACCTTTTCTTTGGTCAGAGGCATGTGAATCCAGTTTCCTGGAATTGAAGAAGAGATTGACCAGTGCTCCGGTGTTGACTATTCCATCAGGTACTGGTAATTTTGTGGTATATTGTGATGCTTCTCACAAAGGATTAGGTTGTGTTTTGATGCAGTGAGGCCATGTTATTGCTTATGCTTTGAGACAGTTGAAGCCACATGAGACTCGCTATCCGATTCATGATCTTGAATTGGCTGCCATTGTGTTTGCGTTGAAGATATGTCGACACTATCTATTTGGTGAGAAGTTTGAGATTTATTCTGATCATAAGAGCTTGAAATATCTGTTTTCACACTCAGAACTGAATATGAGACAAATAAGATGGCTTGATTTGCTGAAAGATTTTGATTGTGAAATCAAGTACTATCCGGGAAAATCCAATGCAGCAGTTGATGCACTGAGTCGAAAGGTATGTTCTTTATCCTTATCGACTATTGGTGTTTCAAATTTGATTGCAGATTGCTGTCTTTCTGGATTAGTATTTGAAACAGATTGTAAGCCTCTAAGACTGTATGCCATTCAAGTTGAACCCGAGTTGATGTTCATAATCAGAGAAGCACAGAAAGTTGATCAGAACATTCAGAATTCGATTGTTATGGTCGAAGCTGGACATCAATCAGAATATCAGGTTCGTGATTGTGAGGCCCGGGCCGAAGAAGGCGGGAGGTGATCGCCAGTGCCATGAGGTTGCACGGACAATGAGCGGCTCTTGGCAGGCTTCTAGGCGGAGGGAACATGAATGAACCGATCTTACAGCGGAAGGAGAGGGATTCTGAGACTGTTCAATGTAATGGACTGTACAGTTGAAGAGGGCTTAAAAGATTTGATATGTACTACTCATACCACGAAGGTGCACCTTCTTTTCGGTAGCTCATCAGATAAGAACTCCAAAGTTAAAAGTGCTTGACTTGGGGAAATTCTAGGATGGGTGACCTCCTGGGAAGTTTTCTAGGGTGCGTGTGAGTGAGGACATAAGCACGCTGGAAAGACTCGTCTTGGTACAGTGAGGACAGTCGTCGAATCTGGGGTGTTACAGTTGGTATCAGAGCCAACCTCTCCTAGTACGGTGTGGGTTCGGGGACGAACCAAGCGGAAGCTGGTGGGCATGTGAGGCCCGGGGCTGAAGAGGGCGGGGGGTGATCGCCGGTGCCATGAGGTTGCACGGACAATGAGCGGCTCTTGGCAGGCTTCTAGGCGGAGGGAACATGAATGAACCGATCTTACACCGGAAGGAGAGGGATTCCGAGACTGTTCAATGTAATGGACTGTACAGTTGAAAAGGGCTTAAAAGATTTGATATGTACTACTCATACCACGAAGGTGCACCTTCTTTTCGGTAGCTCATCAGATAAGAACTCCAAAGTTAAGCTTGTTTGACTTGGGGCAATTCTAGGATGGGTGACCTCCTGGGAAGTTTCCTAGGGTGCGTGTGAGTGAGGACATAAGCACGCTGGAAAGACTCGTCTTGGTACAGTGAGGACAATCTTCGAATCTGAGGTGTTACAATTGGTATCAGAGCCGACCTCTCCTAGTACGGTGTGGGTTCGGGGACGAACCAAGCGGACGCTGGTGGGCATGTGAGGCCCGGGGCCGAAGAGGACGGGGGGTGATAGCCGGTGCCATGAGGTTGCACGGACAATGAGCGGCTCTTGGCAGGCTTCTAGGCGGAGGGAACATGAATGAACCGATCTTACACCGGAAGGAGAGGGATTCCGAGACTGTTCAATGTAATGGACTGTTTAGTTGAAGAGGGCTTAAAAGATTTGATATGTACTACTCATACCACGAAGGTGCACCTTCTTTTCGGTAGCTCATCAGATAAGAACTCCAAAGTTAAGCGTGCTTGACTTGGGCAATTCTAGGATGGGTGACCTCCTGGGAAATTTCGTAGGGTGCGTGTGAGTGAGGACATAAGCACGCTGGAAAGACTCGTCTTGGTACAGTGAGGACAGTCGTCGAATCAGGGGTGTTACAGTGATGATGTTCTATATGTGAATAATCGTCTTGTTGTACCAGATGTTTCATATTTGAGACAACAGATTTTGTCAGAGGCACATTGTAGTCGATTTAGCATTCATCCTGGTGGCAGAAAGATGTACAATGATCTGAAGACACAGTATTGGTGGAAACAGATGAAATCAGATGTCACAGATTTGGTGTCTAAATGTCTGAATTTCCAGAAGGTTAAAGCAGAAAGGAAGAAACCAGGAGGTCTACTGCACAGTTTATCTATTCCAGAATGGAAATGGGACCACATTTCTATGGATTTTGTGACGCAGTTACCGCGATCCTCCAGAGGTTGTGATGCAATTTGGGTCATTATTGACAGATTAACCAAATCAGCATGCTTTATTCCTTATAGAATGACGTACAAATATGACCAGATGGCAGCAATTTATGTCAGAGAAGTGGTCAGATCGCATGTAGTGCCGAAGTCGATTGTATCAGACCGTGATCCTTGGTTTACTTCGCATTTTTGGCGGAGTTTGCAAGAAGCTCTAGGTACGAAACTGCATTTGAGTACTGCATACCATCCTCAGACAGACGGAAAGTCAGAGAGGACTATCCAGACATTGGAGGATATGTTGAGAGCTGTAGTGCTAGATTTTGGCACTAGCTGGCAAGATTTTTTTGCCATTATGTGAATTCTCGTACAACAACAGCTATCAGACGAGAATAGAGATGGCACCGTTTGAAGCGTTGTACGGCAAGAAGTGCAGATCCCCGCTCTATTGGGATGATATCTCGGAAATACCTGAATTTGGACCTGATATGATTCGAGAAATAAATGAGAAAGTAAAGCTGATTTAGAAGAGAATGAAGACAGCTCAAGACAGATAGGCCAAATATGCAAATATCCGATGTCGACTGTTGGAATTTGAGCAAGGAGACAGAGTATTTCTGAAGATTTTTCCATTCAGTGGTGTTATCAAATTCGGTAAACGAGGGAAGTTGTCACCACGATATATCGGTCCATATGAGATTACTGAGAAGATCGGTACTCGTGCCTATCGACTTGCACTTCCTCCATCTCTCTCTGGAATACATGATGTCTTTCATGTATCTATGTTGCAGAAGTATCTCCCTAATGATTCTCATATTCTTCAGCCTGATGAAGAAGAGCTTGATGACACTCTGAGCTATATTGAGAAACCGATTCAGATTCTTGATCGGAAAGAAAAGCAACTCAGAACGAAAAATATTCCACTTGTGAAAGTTCAATTGAATCGTCATGGCACTGAAGAAGCTACTTGGGAAACTGAATAAGATATGAGGCAGGAATTTCCAGAGCTATTTTACTGATGTAAGTTTCCTGTTTAGCTTCTGTTATACATTTTTTTTATTTGATATGATTTGATTGCCTGTGATTTTGGGGACGAAATCGTATCTTAGAGGGGGAGAAAAGTAATGCTCGAGATTTATATTATGTTAATATGAGATTATTGAGTATAAATTGATGTGATTATAGACGGAAAGGAACAGACTGGGGAAAACAAGAGAAGACGTGATATATGTGCGAGGACAGAACCCCTCGCGTATATGCGCGAGCATGGCAGAGAACCTCGCACATATGCGTGAGAAGAGGGCGCGCATATGCGCGAGTTGGTGCACTAGACTTATGCGGAGACAGTAGGCCTCGCGCATATGCGCGAAGAGAGGGCCTGCATATGCGCGAGCTGATGCATTTAGAAATGCCGAGACAGTAGGTCTCGCGCATATGCGCCGATTGATGTCGCGCATATGCGCGAGACGTGCATATTGTATATTGAGCCACGTACGCTTCCATGCATGTGAGATATATCATTTGTAATTTCTTCATGATTTCAGAAGCAAGAAATCGAGAGCCATCTTCTGAAATTCCTCAAAGCTTCCTCAGCGATTAAAAGTTGAGTGTTCAAGATCCGCCCGTCTGATTTTCAATCCGAATACATTTCCGTACTCCTCTCGACACAGGCATTGATAGGACGTAAGTTTTATTTATTTATGATATGCTTTGCAATTATGTTATTGAAAGAATCAGATATGATTGATATATGGTGTTCTTGCGATAGTAGAAATCGTATAATCGTAACCGGATCAAAGAACGGATACCGTATGAAATTGTTATGGATTTTCAGATACAAATTGAGTGAGATTATACAGATTTGTATCAGATTATGTTTGTTGAGTTGAGATTGGTATATACTGATATTGTATTGATGGGTGTAGGTATGCCGTCGAAACAGAATTAGATTGAGTTCTGATTATATCCAATATTGGTTGGGTTATATATTGATATTGAATAATGTCATTTCAGATTGAGATTGACAGCTTTGAATTCAAAACTTTGTTTCATCAGATCGACAAAAAAAAGTATAAATCAATGTTAGACCGGGATTGATAACTCGAGTCAGATATGACCTGAGTTTTCCTAAAACCACATACTTATTTGCTATTGTTTTCAGATATTTGAATTCATTGCATTTATATGCTTGTTCTATTGAGTTATAGAAAGCATGGATTAGATGATTGATTTTGAAACAGAGAGTCCTTGGTAGAAGTGCCAAGCTGGCAGAGGTGCCAGGTCACTGGACATTGGTTTATATCGATGTGCTTAGGAGCAGATCGGCTTCTATTGCAGATATTCGATATAGAGTACAAAAGTCTGTGAATAAGAACGTACCACCATCTAGCTTTGGAGAGTAGGTGAGTTGCTGCGTTCTTATTCAATCGGGATCCCTAGATTAGATGAGTCGAGTCAAGAGGTTGATTTACCGACTTGTATTGATTTATGTTTCGTAGATTACGATTCATGTTTTATAAATGTTCATGCTTTTTTTTATATGTGTGTATTAAATGCATGTTTCATTGTTTTATACTGGGATATGTTTCTCACCGGAGTTATCCGGCTGTTGTTGTGTTTGTATGTGTGCATGACAACAGGTGGGACAGGATCAGGGTCGAGAAGAGGATAAGAGATCGAGATTAGAGTGGTGATTCCGGACTTTGCTGTAGATTTGGTTTCAGCACTTGATGTATAGTTGTTGAACCCTAGCTTGATATGAATGTATTTAGTACAAGACTTGTACTTTTACTCCTGATGTTTATATAGGATTGATTATCTTATGTTTCGCATTTATTTATTTTACAAAAAAAAAAATTTAGACCTAGATTCATTAGTTGATCCAAATTAATCCCAAAGAATGATTAAGAAAATGATTAGTGTCCGGGTCCCCACACCAAGGCTCAGTTGACGGGTGAGAGTGTCGCTGATGTCCCCGCTGCCCAGTAATGTGGTTATATGTAGATGGATCCATCGATCTTATGATGAAAAAGAAATTTTTATGATGAAACGATATATGATATGAAAGGATGAAAGGAAAATGTTTATGTTTATGCATGTTCATGAAAAGTTATTTTAAGTAAAAGTATTTTCACTATTGTATGCGATTGTGTATATATTACTTGTTATCAAGGTTATAGTTTGATGGGTCATTAGACTCACTTGGAGTGATGGATGCAGGTGAGCATGATGTTGATGATGATAGAGGTTTTGATGGTTGATCTTGCTGGATTGGAGGTGCACATAACCTGAGGACCAGCGCTAGTTTTTCGCACTTATGATTTAAAGTTTACGTTAAATATTTTTACGACTTTATTGATTATTTTGAGCGGTTTTTGAAAGGATGTTAGTGTTAGCATATTTTTGAAATATTGATAGTTTAGGTTTAGTAAAACGTTTGACGGTTTTAGGTTTTGAATTCTTTCTTTTGAATTTTCAAATATAGTTGGTATGTTTTATTTTTAAATGGTGCAAAGTATTTTAAAAAGTATATATATATTTATAGTGTGTATCATCCGAATCTATGAAAAAAAAAATTTCTAGTATTTTTTTAAGAAAAACGAGTAGTGAAAGTTTCATGTATCCTTGTGGATGATAGCAATGCAAGAAGAGTTTGAGGCATTAAACAAAAATAAAACCTGAGATCTTGTTATACTACCACGAGGAAGAAAAGCCATTGGTAACAGATGAGTCATAAGATTATGCGTGATGACAATAACCAAATGAAGTGATATCGTGCTAGATTTGTGATAAAAAAAGTATGGTCAGAAAGAAGGCATTGACTTTAATGAGATTTTTTCTCCTGTGGTTCGGCTTACAATAGTCAGAGTAGTATCGACATTGTGTGCGGTTTGACCTTCATCTAGAATAGCTAAATATGAAAACGACATTTCTTCATGGAGTTCTTGAAAAAGAAATTTATATGCTCCAGCCTGATGGTTTTGCAGAAAAAGGCAAAGAAAACTTGGTTCGCAGGTTGAACAAATCTTTACACGGACTCAAACAGGCGTCGAGGTGTTGGTACAAGAGATTTGATTCATATCATGAGCCTTGGATACAACAGACTGAGTGCAGACCCTTGTACATATTTCAAGATGTCTTGTGATGATTATATCATTTTTTTATTGTATGTGGATGACATGTTGGTAGCAGGCCTCATCAAATATCATGTCCAAGGATTGAAGGCTTAGTTGGATAGGGAATTTGATATAAAGGACTTGAGATCATCAAAAAAGATTCTAGGGATGGAAGTTCACTGAGACAGAAGTAACAGAAAGATATGTCTTCCCAGAAAAATTATTTTAAGAAAGTCTTGCAACGCTTCAACATGTAAGATAGTAAGATAGTAAGCCAACAAGTTTCATGATCCTTAAAAATGTAAACATGAACGTAAACATGTAGAGTCATATCAAATCGTGTTATATCGTATCATCATATATGAAACGTCTACTACCAAAATACTGCTAGAATTAATTTTTTTTTTGCAAGCTATTTTCGAAATTTACTCAAACACATGCATTTAAAAGAACCAATCAACTACTGAATAAAAATACTGCAATTAAATAAAATCTAAATATCATCAAATCCCTAAACTACTGTAAAAAACTCAAACGCAACAATCAAAGCCTGTTGTATCATCAACGCATAAAAGGATATAAAATGTATAAGAACAATATTCATCCATGATCCATTAACGTATAGAAGATAAAAATGTATAAAAATATCCATGTTTTACTCCTAACTCATAAACGTATAATGCGGAAAAGTATGGTCCTCGGGTTAGCGTTCGGACATCCAGCTCCACCTACTCAGTATTCGGTGCCTCCAGTCTTCTCATCATTATGCTCACCTACATCAATCACACCTAGTGAGTCACAAAGACTCAACACCAGAATCGTTATAACAAGTACATATACATAATATACAACAGTGAAAAGTACTGTAATTAACATATATTTAATGATCTTAAAAGAATGAACTTAAACATAGTGTGTCAAAGAATAACATATCCATAACATATCTCATCATATCAGCATACATGTTCATTTTATTTATTTGAGTTCAGATCATTAGTTGTGACTTTTGTATCAGCTCTAGTCAATGGATACATCTACATATAACCGCGGTACCCGATGACGGGGACATCAGCGACATTATTTTCCATCCATTGAGCTTTGGCCTTACATATTCGTTTTCGTGTTCGTGTTATTCACAACCAACTCCTCTCTTTCAAAAACATGTCATTGTTTTCATCACTTATAAAAAAATCATGCATATACGTACATTTTCTTAAAACCAAGCATGCAACATATTTTTTCGTATATTCATAAAAATTAATGTTCACAATAACATATACATTTTAAACATGCAATTTTGGTGATCAGGGCGCTGCTAGGACCGCTAACTCGACCTGGGTGAAAAATGAACATTTTGCCCCTGAAAACCCTAATTGACCATTTTACGTCTGGACCTCAAAATTTCGACCCGAAGCCAACCAATCTCCTTAAAACACTTCAGAACATATTGATATTCATTTCCTAGACGTAAACTCGAGCCCATGCAGGAACTTCTTGTAATGCTCGTGACTAAAATACATAATCAGTGCGGAAGCTTTTAAATATAATTTGGAGAAAAGGTGTAATTTAAAAAAGTTTGGGCACATCTTCCCCCAATTATGACATGCCACCTGCCTCAAGCAACACATAAAACACAAGCAAAAAATTTTCATATACATCAGATACCAGTTAATATAGTAACTACACATATTTCTACTTCAAAAACAAAACAAGATTTTCAATGTTTTCCAAAATAACCCAATAGCTTAACACATCAAAAATAGCATCCAAACACTACCTCCAAAGTTTGGCATATGTCCTTCTCTCGCTTCGACAACTCAGGGATGATCAGTATTTCTTTCCTGTGCCTGCATCACATGAACATAACTTGAATGAGTATAAAACTCAACAAATGGAATCAATACTAACAAGATACATATATATCATTTTATTGTAAAACATAAAATGTAGGTTGCCCCAATTTCATTTTGTTGAAAACATCATCTTCCTTATTTCATTAAAGTCGAAACATCAATAATATCATCCGTCAAGAATCATAATACAACAATACATAGGGATGATATTCATTTTCATTGATTAACTGAATAATTGATAGTTCTTATAAGATAGTTCATTCATTGCTAACCCTCTTCGTAAAAACGAATCTTATAGGAGGGACATGTACCTCTGCATAAAATACATCTTATAAGAGAGCACATGTTTTCATCGTTAATTGGCCAATTACATTGCGAATTAGAATTGCCAGAGACAACACCGCTACTATCACTATCAATCCAATCATTCAATCATATAAAACTTCATTCAGCCATTTTATCGATAACATCAGAGACGTCATTTAAAGTTTAACTCATTTCATTCAAAAATGCATATAATTGCACTACCATATATACATATTTACATATATATATCATGAATTGAATTTGAAAGGATTTAACGTCATAAAATCATCAAAAAACACATACATATAGGATCATGTGATGCATTTAAGAAATGATTCTACTTACAACACTTGGAGCAATTGGTTTCCTAAACCTTGACGTTGATCCTACAACAATAAACCCAATAACTAATCAAAAACACCCAAATAATAACCTTAAATGATCATTTAATCCAATACATCAATCACAACTATCATCCTTCAACTACACCATCTATCAATAACTCAAGAACAAGAAGAAAAACCACTTACCTTTGCTCCTTACACTAAAAAGGTGAAGTTCCAACTCCGGATTGAAGGTTAATTGCTTGATTGAATGAAAGAATAAGAAGAAGATGAAGAACCCTAGCTTAAAATCGATGGAGAAGAGAAAGGAAGAGAAGGAAAATGAGAGTCTCACTTGATTTTTATGCCATAAAATACCCAAAACACGTTTTTACACTTTGCTGGGCGCTCGGGCGGTCATATCTTACCGCTCGGGCGCTGCACTTTCTGTCCCGACGCACACTCTGCGCACAGCAACCTACCCCAAAGATTGCTCGGGAAATGCCTATTCCCTTCATAATTGGAAAATGTGTAAACATAAAAGTTGTAGCTCTATGTCTTGGCTTGCATCTCCAATTGGTTTCATGTCATTTGAAGGTCTGAGTAAAACGTTATGCTCATTATCCCAACATGTGTCAGTGCAAAAACGATGAAACACACGATACAATTCGGGCCACTTTTGGCTTATCTTTCCTAATGATTTGAAAAAAACTCAAAACATGAAAGTTATAGCCTTATATCGTATCTTTCTAATGGAAGTAGCCTCAAACCGTTTGGATCAATATACTAATAATTATGCCAAAAACCACAACTATTGCCACAGTTTTCATACCGTTTCTGCATTTCCATTACCTATTTGAATCAAGATCAACTTTTTATTCTACCCATCCATCCTCTATCCATTCTATATCATTCATTACCATTCATATCATAAATTGAAGCCATAAACCATCACCATTACATCACATATCCCAAACGATCATCATAATAAACCATAAAAGGAATAATGAACATACTTAATCATAATCATTACCTTACATCATATGCATACGAATGTCTGGGTTCTATAATTTGTATTAAAACTTGGACTGTGGTAACAGTTTTAATCCAAATTAATCCGAAACTCAACCAATCTTTTCCCAAATTAAACCATGACTTGAACCTATATGATCAGCTCTTAAACCACTTATTTTAGACCACCTAAGACCCTCAAAAATGACTGAACAACTGCTGGAATTTTCTTCCCAAAGATCATTCGAACCCTACTACATGGGAGCCTCCAATTCACGACCCTAGCCTCAAACTTCAGCGTCCAGCCTCAAGCTAGACATTCCATGACCAAGACCACACCTACGTGACCCAGGCTAGACCATCTACCACCAGCCATGCACGTAGGAACGCGGCATTGCCCGAAACAACCCAAAAACCGAGTACCACCTACACTCAATTCCCTTCGATCTACTCCGACCCACAACCAACCGTGTGTAAGGCACACTAGACCATGTCTCCGACCCACCAGAGTAAGATCGACGGCCTTGAGTAGCCCTTGCACCGCTGCACCCCACTTGACAACCGATCGAGCCATCGAAATCCCTAAACCTAGGAGATCCGATCGCCCCTTCAACCAACCAACACTGATATGCTCTTAAGCTTCAAAGACTTCTTCCTAGCCACGGTTTGTGCCCTATAACCCTCGATCCCCACAGTCCACTTATATAACAAATAAAAAACGTTAGTTGAGAAGGGTTAAAGTTCAACATATCCATGAAAAACCATGAAAAAACATACATAAACCGTGTGTGCAGCCCTATTTATATTATAACATGTAAATACCATTCAACAAACATAATATAGTGTGATCGATGTGAAAAGAAAGGAATCCGACATGTCTTTACGTTTTTACGCTCGAAAACTTAAAGATACTCGCGTAGAACGTGCACCAGATAGACGGAGAAGAAGTTCTATGCAAAAAGATTGAGAGAACCTAAGGGGAAAGATGCTGCAATACATGAAAACCTGCTGGAAATCGAGAGGAGGGGCGGCCGAAAGGATGGAGGTAGGTTTAGGGTTTTGGAAGGTAGGGTTAATACATAAAATAGATGCATAATGGGTTCTAATTAAATTTAATGAAGATAAGTAGGAGTCTAGGTCCAAAATATTTTAAAATAGGCCCATTAAGTTCAAAAACACTCCGAAAAGATATTTCGTTTTGGTACGTTTTTGAAAATATTGCCCGAACTCGCAAAAAGTCCTCCGACTTGCTAAAATTTGCGTACCGGTTTAAAATATGACCTGGCGAGTAAAAATATTCCATCAAGGCCCATTTTCGAAAATCTCACTTAATTACACCATAAATTAAATAATTAAAAATAATTACTCAATAAAAATATTTTTCCTTGATTATCCCCGATCTTCGTTCATCGTTCGAGAACGAAAAACTACTAAAAACCCTTATGCATGAAACTTTAATAAACCATGAAATAAAACACATAACCATGCAATAATCAAGGATTTAATGCTTTAAAATAATTAAACACATAATTTAGTAAAACACTGAATTGCATGCAATCAGGTTACGTAACTCGAATTTTTCTAGACCTTACAATATACGCGTTCATTTTTCCTCATTGAATTTAGATCATTAGTTGTTAATTTTTTATCAACTCTAGGTCGATGTATCCATCTACATATAACCGCGATACCCAGATGCGGGGACATCAGCGACATTTTTACCCATCCACTGAGCCTTGGCCTTACATGTTCGTGTTCATGTTCATATTAGTCATAACCAATTCACCGTATTCCAAAAACACGTCATCGTATTCATCACTTGTAAAATTCATGCATATACATATATATTCTTAAAACGAAGCATGCAGCATATTTTCCAGCATTTTCATAAAAATTCATATTCATAATTAACATATATATTTTAAATATGCATTTTCACTTATCAGGCACTGCCAGGACTGCTAACATAGCACGGGTGCAAAATGATCATTTTGTCGCTGAAAACCCTAACATAGCACGGGTGTAAAATGATCATTTTGTCGCTGAAAACCCTAATTGACCATTTTACCCCTAGACCTTAAAATTTCGACTCGAATCCATCCAAACTTATCAAAATGCCTTAGAACATATTTTTAATCATTTCTTAGTTAAATTCGAGCCCATGCATTAAATTCTATAATTCATTTTAAACTTGGACCGGGGTCCTGTTTTAATCCGAATTAACCTGAAACTTAGCCAAACTTTTCAAACTTAAACCATGACTTAACCACACATGAACAACCCTTAAACAACCTAATTCAGACAACCTAAGACCATCGAAAGCCCTCGACCAGCTGCTGGAAAATTCTGGCCAAGAAGAGTCACACCCTAATGCACCTTTGGCTTCAATTATTCGATCCTAGCTCAAGACCCAACGGACCAGCCCCTAGCCAACTATCATGGGACCACGATCAAAACATGAGCCCCCTCTTGGACTGAACTAATCCACGATTACATCCCCTGCACGCTGGCCTACCCAACTCGCCACACAAAACGCGACTATCTTGACTCCCTCGATCGATTCACGCCACGTCCTACGGCCAGCGGCACATGGACCCTCACAAGCCTCGACTCAAATCCACCAGGACCTGAACCATGGCCCAGGCCGAGCCCATGCACGCTGCTCTCGCTTCCTCACCCGATCGAGCCGCCATATGCGCCAAAACGCAAGAACATGATCGGCCCCACCCTTACACGACCTTGATCCAGCTATGGTATCAGCACTTATAACTCCTCTAAACCTTCTCTAAATCGTCCCCTACCAACCAAGCTGGCAGTCCCTTCAACCAATATCAAAAACGTGAGAAACAAGTGAAGAAATCTCATATTTTTAATGTAAAAGACATGTAAATTCAGTGCATAATGGTAGATCGATAAAATATCATGCATAAACATTCAACAAACATATCATGATGTGATCAATGAGAAAAAAGGTATAGGGCGTGCCTTAATGAAGAATTGTACGCAAAAAGATGAACAATGGAGCGAGGGACGAGCACCGGAGAGACGGGACAAGATTCTACTGAAATTTTCTTGCAAAAAAATGAACCAATGCTGCTGCTATTTTTCGAGGGTTGTGCGACCGAATGAGAGAGGGGAGGGTTAGGTTTTGGAGTGAAAGAATATGATATACAATTGATAGGATAATGGGCCTAGGTTTAAAATATTAAGGTATAGAGTTCTAGGCCCAAAAGCCCATTAGGCCCAATGACACTCACGCAAAATATTTCGTTTAGGTACGTTTTGAAAAATACTACATGAACCCTCAAAAAGTCCTCTGTTTTGCTAAAAATCAGCTACCGGTTTAAAATATGGTTCGGCGTATAAAAATACTACAAAGCGCCCATTTTCAAATTTACATGTCAATTATATCATATATTAAATAATTATTTAATAAAATTATTTTTTCTCAACCTTCCCCGGTCTCCGTTCCTCATTCGAGTGTGGAATACTACTAGAAGCCCTATAACATGCAATTTTAATAAACCATGCCCCACCATCATGAAATCATGTAATAACCATGCATTAAATGCATTTAAAAATAATTAAATTTACATTTTAATAAAACCCTAGTTTTCATGCAGTCAGATTACGTCTTTTGAATTTCTAGACCTTACAATTTCCCCTCCCTTAAATTGAATTCGTCCTCAAAATTTAAAACGTACCGAAAAGTTCTGGGCTCCGTCTCAGTCTCACAAGTAGCCTCCACCTCAGAACGATTCAGCCATTTGACTTTGACCATCTGGATGACATTGTTCCGTACTCTCCACTTCTGTCCGTCCAAAATCTAGGTAGGTCTTTCCTCGAAAGACAAGTTTGACGTCAACTACAAAGGCTCATAGTTCAGCACATGCTAAAAATTCGACATGTAATTCCGCAGCATCGAGACGTTGAACACATTATGAACTCCCGCTAGATTCGACGGCAATGCAACTTTGTATGCTAGTTTCCCAACTCTCTCGAGGATCTCGAATGGTCCTATGAATCTAGGACTGAGTTTGTCTTTCTTACAAAATATCATCACACCTTTCAAGGTGCGACTTTCACAAACACATGGTCATCCACTGCAAACTCTAGATCTCTGCGTCGCTTATCAGCATAAATCTTCTATCGGCTCTGTGCAAACTTCATTATATCCCGGATCTTGACTACTAGCTCTGTAGTCTGTATGAAAATGTCTAGACCCAACTCTTCTCTTTCCCCTACCTTATCCGAACAGATCAGTGACCTACACTTTCTCCCATAAAGTGCCTCTTATATAGCCATACCGATAGATGCTTGATAACTGTTGTTGTATGTGAACTCCACGGGAGGTAACTTCGGCTCCCAGCTGCCCTGGAAGTTGATCATCCAAGCTCTGAATAGATCCTCCAAGATCTAAATCACTCTCTCAGACCGACCCTCGGTCTGAGGATGGAAGGATGTACTGAATAGCAACTTGGTACCCAATGGTTGATGCAGACTCTTCCAGAGAGCGGATGTGAACCTTGAGTCTCTGTCTGACACGATGGACACTAGGATCCCATGAAATCTGACTATCTCTGATGGACAGCTCTGCGTATTGGGTCATGGTGAAAGTCTTCTTGATCGGTAAAAAATGTACTTGCTTGGTAAGCCGATCAACTATCACCCAAATGGCATTATACCTTTCAACGGTCCTCGGTAAAATCTATAGTGATGTTCTCCCATTTCCACTCAGGAATAGGGATCGGCCTCAGCTTTTATTCCGGTCTCTGATGCTCTACTTAACCTGCTGACACGTCAAACTCTCAGACAAAAAATGCAAAATATCTCGCTTCATGCCTGGCCACCAATACTAAGATTGTAGATCCTTGTACATCTTCGTACTCCCTGGTTGAATATAGTACGGGGTGCTGCAGGCTTTCCTCATAATATCTTCTCTCAGTGAATCACCACTAGGAACCCACAGTTGGTCACTATATCGGACTATGCCATCCTGAACAGAATACAATCTCAGCCCCTTGGACTCATCCCTCAGCCTCCACTTCTGTAATTGCTCATCAGATGATTTCTGTAATGCTCGAGATTTTATTCTGTGAATCTGAGATTATGAATTATGTCGTGATGGGATTATAGACGAACCACTCCGAGACCAGAATTGGAAAATGCATGAGTTATCATATGTGGGATACAGTAGGTATCGCACACATGCGCCGCAGAACAACGCGCATATGCGCGAGAAGACCATTGCCGAGGCAGAAGACCTCGCGCATATGCGCGAGGTGGTGGGTTTCCAACATGCCGAGACAGTAAGTCTCGTGCATATGCGCGGAGACAGGTCATGCATATGCACGAGTAGATGAGAAGCCAAGGCACCGAGACAGAGAGTCTCGCGCATATGCGCCGGTATTGGACGCGCATATGCGCGAGGCATGCTGAACAGAAAATCAACACTTGTCCTTGCCATGCTTGTTGGAAGTATATAAGTTGTCATTCTCCTTCTTTTCCATCAGCAATTCCAGCGCCAGAGACTTATCCCATCAAACTTCATTCGATAGTAGAATTGTCATTTCGAAAAATCTAACAGTCCGATTTTAAATCTGAGTTTATTTCCGTGATTCTCTCGTCTAGAACGTCAAGAAGATGTAAGTTTTCTTCATTTTCAGTATGGTTTGAAATTTATGAATGGAAGAAATCATTATTTGATCTATATTATGTGTTCCTGAGATTGTAGTAATCGTATAATCGAAACAAGATCGAAGAATGGATACCGTATGAAATTGTTATGAATTTGCAGAGTTGAATTGCCTGAGATTATACAGATTTGTAGCCGATTTTGTTTATCGATTAATTATGATTTGTTGAGATTGGTCTATGTTGCTATTGTATTGTTGGGTATATCGAGATTGTGCTGTTACGCCGTCGAAACAGAATTAGATTGAGTTCTGATTACATCCATTGCCAGATTGAGTATCAACAGCTTCGAATTCAAGACTTCGACCTCTCAGATCGACGAAAAAAACGTATAAATCAATGTTAAATCGAGAAGATATGATTCGAGTTAGATTCGACTTGACTTTTCCCAAAACCACATACTTTATTTTATTGCATTGATGTTTGCAATTCATGAGATTGATATGCGCAGTCTATTGATTTATAGCAGAGCATGTATTGAGTCTTGGGCAGATGTGCCTAGTCATTGGCAGAGGTGCCAAGTCTTTGGTAGAGGTGCCAAGACACTGGATGTTTGATTTATATCGATGTTTCTTAGGAGTAGATCGACTCCTATTGCTGAGATTCGATATAATATGCCAACGTCTTGAAATCGGGATCCCTAGAGTAGAGAAGAGTCGAGTCGGAGATTAAGAGTCAAGAGTTTGACTTATGGTTTATATCAATTCATGTCTTTTAGATTTGATACATGTTATTGATAACTGTTATATGCTTTTATTTTTGTCATATGATTGCATGTATACGTTGTTTATACTGGGAGTATATTTCTCACCGGAGATATCCGGCTGTTGTTGTGTCTGTATGTGTGCATGACAACAGGTGTGACAGGATCAGGGTCGAGAAGAGGATGAAAGATCAAGATTAGCGTGGAGATCCGGGCCCAGAAGTAGATTTGGTTTCAGCACTAGAAATGTAGATGTTGAACCTTAGTTTGTGATGAATGTATGTGGTACAAGACTTGTACTTTTAATTTTAATGTTCATATCAGATTGCTTATGATTTGTTCCGCACTTGTATAAAATAAAAAAATAAAAAAATAAAAAAAATTTAAACCCAACTTATTTAATTGATCTAATTATTTCCAAAGATGATTAAAAAATGAATTAGCGTCTGGGTCCCCACAGCAGGTGGTATCAGAGCAGTAGGTTCATGAACTGTAGGTTCCTTAAACTGAGATAGAAGAGAATGAGCGGGGTAGATTGAGTTTCTTTCCTGCTTTTGCGATGATAGCATGTTTTATTGCTTTAATACATGTTTACTTGACTTATCTGATTTGATTGGAAATATGTATTAGTGGACTAAATTAGAACCGATTCTTGATCAGAGGTAAGATGATCAGAAGGAGACTGAGACAGCTTTGTCAGATTTGATTACTAACCCTTTTGATAATCAGATATGTCTCTTCGAAGAATCACAGAACAGGGTATTACCTCAGCTAATCCGATGGATGTCACCGCAACACCGATGGAAACACTACTGAAGAGATTTCAGTTATTCAAACCGCCGACTCTGAAATAAACTGAGACATCTGTTGACTGTGAGAGTTGGCTAGATGATATTGAGATGTTGTTTGATTCCTTGGATTATTCAGATGAACGAAGAGTTAGACTGATCGGGCACCAGTTCCATGATGTTGCAAAGAATTGGTGGCTCACAACAAAAAGGGCATTGGAGCATCGAGGTACACTTATTACATGGAAAATCTTTAAGAATGAATTCTATCAAAGATTTTTCCCAGTATCGTATAGGAAAGACAAGGGAGCAGAATTTGCGAATTTGAAACAGGGTCAACTGAGCATAGAAGAATATGTGGCCATGTTCTCTACCTTGTTGCTATTTGCTCCACATGTTGCTGAAAATGACGAATCTATTGCTGATCAATTCATCAATGGGCTGAATCCTGAGATCTTTACATTCTTGAACACTGGGAGACCGACTAACTTTGCCGATGCTTTGAACAGAACGAAGGGAGCTGAAGCGGGCCTGATTAGGCAGAAAGGAGCTTCGTATGTTGCCCCAGCACTGAGACCACAGCAGCCATCTATTACTCAGTTCTAGCAACCTCCTCCCAGATTTGAGAGTGGTAGTAGCAGTAGTGGGAAGAGAGATAATCTACAAGCCTGGAGAAAACAATTTAAGAAATCGGGAAGTAGATCATCTAGCTCCAGTGGTTCACGACCGAGCCAAAGTAATACAGGGGTCTATTGTAGAACTTGTGGAGGGAGACATCCCATAGAGCAATGCCAAGGAGTGTTTAGTAGTTGCAACATCTGCAAACATTAGGGACATTTTGCCAGAGTTTGTCCACAGAGAGGTTCTCAAAGATCCCAGGGAGCAGAATCATCTGGAACAGTGGCACAGCCTGATAGACGAGCATCTGCCGTACACTCTTTCCAGCCAGACCCTACTCAGTCACAGCCGAGGCCAGGAAGAAGCCAGACTGTTAGCCAGCCTCCGAGACAGCAGGCCAGAGTATTTGTTTTGACTGAAGAACAGCCACAAGAAGCACCAGATGATGTTGGTGCAGGTAACTGTTCTCTTTGTGGTTATCCTGCTTATATACTGATTGATACGGGTGCCTCCCATACTTTTATTTCTGAAAGATTTGCATTGAGACATGCATTGCCTGTGGAGTCATTATCTGCTGTAGTATCTATCTTTTCACCGTTGGGGAGATGTCTTATATCAATAAATGCTGTTAAACATTGTATACTGCAGTATGATAGCCATGAGATTGAGTTAGATTGTATTGTACTTGGATTGTCTGATTTTGACTGTATTATCGGTATTGATATGCTAACCAAGTACAGAGCAACCATTGATTGTTTCCATAAGATTGTGAGATTCAGACCTGATATGGCTGATGAATGGAAATTCTACGGTAAGGGTTCTAGAGCTAAAATTCCTTTGATATCTACTATGTCTATGACTCAATTATTGCAGCAAGGAGCAGAGGGATTCCTTGTATATTCAGTTGACGTACTGAAATCGAGCCCATCATTGGCTGATTTGCCAGTGGTATGTGATTTTGCTGATGTCTTCCCAGATGAGAATCCGGGATTGCCTCTAGTCAGATAAATAGACTTCAGCATTGAGTTGGTACCATGTACAGTTCCTATTTCTAGAGCTCCGTACAGAATTACACCGATTGACTTGACAGAATTGAAAGATCAGTTGGAAGATTTATTGGCCAAGGGTTACATCAGACCAAGTGTTTCTCCTTGGGGTGCGCCAGTATTGTTTGTCAGAAAGAAGGACGGTTCAATGAGACTCTGCATTGATTATCGACAACTGAACAAGGCTACGGTAAAGAACAAATACCCTTTGCCTCGTATCGATGATTTATTTGATCAGTTGAAGGGTTCTTCTATGTATTCCAAGATCGATTTGAGATCTGGATATCATCAGCTGAGAGTCAGAGATTCTGATATCTCAAAGACAGCTTTCAGAACTAGGTATGACCATTATGAGTTTATAGTCATGCCGTTTGGTTTAACAAACGCTCCAGCTGTATTTATGGGTCTGATGAACCGTGTGTTTTAGAAGTACCTTGATGATTTTGTGATTAATTTCATTGATGATATTCTGATATATTCCAAGAATTTGAATGATCATGCTGAACATTTGAGAATTGTATTGAGAATTCTGAGGGCTGAGAAACTATATGCCAAATTGTCGAAATGTGAATTTTGGTTGATACAGGTTGTGTTTTTGGGACACATTATATATAGAGATGGGATTTCTGTCGATCCTAGCAAAGTTGAGGCTGTGATCAGTTGGTCGAGACCGACATCTGTGCCAGAGATATGCAGTTTTATGGGATTAGCAGGATACTATCGTCGATTCATCAAAGATTTCTCCAGTCTTGCTAAGCCGATTACTCAGCTGACTCAGAAGAATGCACCATTTGTGTGGTCAGAGGAGTGTGAATCTAGTTTCAGAGAGTTGAAGAACAGATTGACCAGTGCTCCAGTGTTGACTATTCCGTCAAGTACTGGTGATTTTATTGTTTATTTTGATGCTTCTCACGGAGGATTCGGTTGTGTTTTGATGCAGCGCGGCCATGTCATTGCTTATGCCTCGAGACAGTTGAAGCCACATGAGACTCGCTACCCAATTCATGATCTTGAATTGGCGGCAATTGTATTTGCGTTGAAGATTTGGCGACACTATCTATACGGTGAGAAATTTGAAATCTATTCTGATCACAAGAGTCTGAAGTATCTATTTTCACAGTCAGAATTGAATATGAGACAAAGAAGATGGCTTGATTTGCTGAAAGATTTTGATTGTGAAATCAAGTACTATCCGGGAAAATCAAATGCAGCAGCTAATGCACTGAGTCGTAAGGTATGTTCTTTAGCCTTATCGATGATTGGTGTTCACATTTGATTTATGATTGCTGTTTGTCTGCATTAGTATTTGAAACAGATTGTAAACCGTTGAGACTCTATGCTATTCAAGTCGAACCCGAGCTGATTTTGAGAATTAAAGAAGCTCAGAAAGTTGATCAGACTGTTCAGAACTCGATTGCGATGATCAGAATAGGACATCAATCTGAGTATCATATTCGTAATGATGTACTATATGTGAATAATCGTCTAGTTGTGCAAGATATTTCAGAATTGAAACGACAGATATTGTCAGAAGCGCACAGTAGTCGATTTAGTATTCATCCTGGTGGCAGAAAAATGTACAATGATTTGAAAAGACAGTTTTGGTGGAAACAAATGAAAGCAGATATTGCAGAGTTTGTATCCAAATGTCTGAATTGCCAACAGGTAAAAGCGGAAAGAAAGAAACCAGGAGGTCTGTTGCAGAGCTTATCTATTCCTGGATAGAAATGGGATCACGTTTCCATGGATTTTGTGACGATCCACGTTCTTCCAGAGGTTGTGATGCGATTTGGGTCGTTCGACTTGCTCTACCTCCGTCTTTATCTGTAATACATGATGTCTTTCATGTATCTTTATTGAGGAAATATCTTCCTAATGCATCTCATATTCTTCAGCCAGACGAGGCCGAACTTGATGAGACTCTGAGTTATTTGGAAAAGCCGATCCAGATTCTTGATCGTAAAGAAAAACAGCTCAGAACGAAGACTATTCCACTTGTGAAGGTTCAGTGGAGTCGTCATGGCATTGAAGAAGCTACAAGGGAGACTGAATCAGATATGAGACAGAAATTCCCAGAGTTATTTCACTGATGTGAGTTTTCTTATTTCACTTTTTATATCTCCTCCTTATTATATTTTATATGATTTGCTTGCCTGTGATTTCGAGGACGAAATCGTATCTTAGGGGGGGAGAAATGTAAGGCCCGAGATTTTATTCTGTGAATCTGAGATTATGAATTATGTAGTGATGGGATTATAGACGGACAACTCCGAGACCAGAATTGGAAAATGCATGAGTTGGCATATGTGGGATACAGTACGTATCGCGCACATGCGCCGCAGAAAGGCGCGCATATGCGCGAGAAGACCATTGCCGAGGCAGAAGACCTCGCGCATATTTCCAACATGCCGAGACAATAAGTCTCATGCATATGCACGAGTAGATGAGAAGCCATGGCGCCGAGACAGAGAGTCTCGCGCATATGCGCGGGTATTGGACGCGCATATGCGCGAGGCATGCTGAACAGAAAATCAACACTTGTCCTTGCCATGCTTGTTGGAAGTATATAAGTTGTCATTCTCCTTCATTTCCATCAGCAATTCCAGCGCCAGAGACTTATCACATCAAACTTCATTCGATAGTAGAATTGTGATTTCGCAAAATCTAACCGTCCGATTTTAAATCTGAGTTTATTTCCAGGATTCTCTCGTCGAGAACGTCAAGAAGATGTAAGTTTTCTTCATTTTCAGTATGGTTTGAAATTTATGAATGGAAGAAATCATGATTTGATCTATATTATGTGTTCCTGAGATTGTAGTAATCGTATAATCGAAACAAGATCGAAGAATGGATACCGTATGAAATTGTTATGAATTTGCAGAGTTGAATTGCCTGAGATTATACAGATTTGTAGCCGATTTTGTTTATCGATTAATTTTGAATTGTTCAGATTGGTATCTGTTGCTATTGTATTGTTGGGTATATCTAGATTGTGCTGTTATGCCGTCGAAACAGAATTAGATTGAGTTCTTATTATATCCAGTCTTGGTTGGGTTGTATATCGATATTATACTCCTCAATAATGTCATTGCCAGATTGAGTATCGACAGCTTCGAATTCAAGACTTCGACCTCTCAGATCGACGAAAGAAAGGTATAAATCAATGTTAAACCGGGAAGATATGAATCGAGTTAGATTCGACTTGACTTTTCCCAAAATCACATACTTTATTTTATTGCATTGATGTTTGCAATTCATGAGATTGATATGCGTAGTCTATTGATTTATAGCAGACCATGTATTGAGTATTGGGCAGATGTGCCTAGTCATTGGCAAAGGTGCCAAGTCTTTGGTAGAGGTTCCAAGACACTGGATGTTTGGTTTATATCGATGTTTCTTAGGAGTAGATCGACTCCTATTGCTGAGATTCGATATAATATGCCAACATCTGAAAATCGGGATCCCTAGAATAGAGAAGAGTCGAGTCAGAGATTAAGAGTCAAGAATTTGACTTATGGTTTATATCAATTCATGTCTTTCAGATTTGATACATGTTATTGATAACTGTTATATGCTTTTATTTCTGTTATATGATTGCATGTATATGTTGTTTATACTAGGAGTATATTTCTCACCAGAGTTATCTGGCTGTTGTTGTGTCTGTATGTGTGCTTGACAACAGGTGGGACATGATCAGGGTCGAGAAGAGGATGAGATATCAAGATTAGCGTGGAGATCCGGGCCCAGAAGTAAATTTGGTTTCAGCACGAGAAATGTAGATGTTGAACCTTAGTTTGTGATGAATGTATGTGGTACAAGACTTGTAATTTTAATTTTAATGTTTATTTCAGATTGCTTATGATTTGTTCCGCACTTGTATAAAATAAAAAAAAAAATTTATACCTAACTTATTTAATTGATCCAATTATTCTCAAAGATGATTAAGAAATGAATTAGCATCCGGGTCCCCACAATTTCCCTGCTCGAATCCTGTCTCTCAGCGTCGACTGCATTGTCAGGATAGAAAGATTAGGAGCATCGCCCCTGGCATAAACTGCAAGCTCAAATCTCTGAATCACTGCGTGCAATGGTCTCTTTACAGACAACTGTGCAATCACTGTAGTCTTCTTGCTCAATGCTTCGGCTATCACATTAACCTTACTTGGAAGGTAGCTAATGTCACAGTCAAAGTCCTTCACCAGCTCTAACCATCTCCTCTTGTCTCATATTCAAATCTTTATATGTGAAGAAGAAACTCAAACTCTTGTGATATGTGGAAATCTTGCACTTCTCCCCATATAGATAGTGTCTCCAAATCTTCAGGACAAATACTACTGTTTCTAGCTTGAGATAATGAGTCGGATAATTCTTTTCATGAACCTTCAGCTGTCTGGATGCATAGGCTATCACTCTATCATGCTACATCAGAACTGTGCCCAAACCTAACTTCGAAGCATCTGTATACAGAACAAAATCTCCCTACCCTAATGGCATCGCTAGAACTGGAGCTAAAGTCAATGCTTGCTTCAGCTTTTCAAAACTTTCCTGGTACTCTGATCCCCAAATGAATTTGTCATTCTTCTTTGTCAAGACGGTTATGGGTACCACAATAGAAGAAAAGTCCTAAATAAACTTCCTGTAGTACCCAGCTAATCCGAAAAAACTGTGGATTTCTGTTACACTCTTAGGCACTGGCCAATCTCTGACTACCTCAACTTTGCTGGGATCTACCTCGACCCCATCTCGAGAAATGATGTGGCCCAATAACGCCACTCTGTCTAGTCAGAACTCACACTTGCTGAACTTGACATATAACTGTCTGTCTTTCAAACTCTGTAGGGCGGTTCTCAAGTGGTGACTGTGCTCCTCTCTGCTCATCGGATAGATCAGAATATCGTCTATGAAGACTATGACGAACTGATCCAAGTATGGCTAAAATATGCAATTCCTGAGATCCATGAAGATCGCTGGTGCGTTAGTCAGCCCAAAGGACATCACCATAAACTCATAGTGCCCATAACGCGTCTGGAAAGCCGTCTTGTTCACATCAAACTCTCTCACCTTCAGCTGATGGTATCCTGATCGAAGATATATCTTCGAAAACACTGATGCTCCCTGAAGCTGATCAAATAAGTCTTTGATCCTAGGCAGGGGATAATTTTTCTTGACTGTGACTCTATTTAGCTCTCTATAATCAATGCAAAGTCGCATGATGCTGTCTTTCTTCTTCACAAACAGTATCGGTGCCTCAAGGAGAAAAACTCTGACGAATAAAACCCTTGTCCAACAAATCTTGAATCTGATCTTTTAATTCTTTCATCTCTGCAGGTGCTAGATGATAGGGTGCCTTAGAAATCGACATTGTACCTGGCATCAGTTCAATAGAAAAGTCTACCTCTCGGTCTGGTGGAATGCCTAAAACATCCTCCGGAAAGACACTGGAAAATCTCTAACCACCTCGACATCCTCTAGCCTCTGTCTGACTGGCTCAGATATAGACACAATACTAGCCAGCAATGCTAGGCATCCTCTCTTCATAAGTTTCCTCGCACAGATACAAGAAATGATGTGCGGCATCTGCTGGTTCCTTGTTGTCTCGAAAACTAAAGACTTCCCGTTGGGAGGTCGAACAGATACTGACCTCTGTCATAAATCTATCGAAGCTCCATTCGACGAAAGCTAGTCCATGCCCAGAATAATGTCAAACTCGGGCATCGGTAGCATAATCAAATATGCATGAACATCGTTCTTCTGCAAGCGAAGCTCTGATTTCTTCACTATCCTCGAAGTAAACATCTGATCACCGGAAGGAATCGAAACTCTAAAACCGCAATCCATGGCTTCTGGTATAATCCCTAGTCGCTTGACAAAAGTCTCGGATATAAATGAATGTGTAGCTCCTGAATCTAGCAGTGCATAAGTGGTATACCTGAAATAAATATCCTTCCTGCGACAAAATATACCATCAAATTTGTTCAAACCTTACAAATTCAAGAGATTCCAGCATTACACTCATAATTAACGAAAATTCTCCCATTACATCCCTAGGAATTCTCAAATTTACACGTCTTACCCAACCAAAAATTTCGGCCCCTAAGAATCTTGAAATAATCATTTTTACCCCTTAAAATTTCTGAAAATTAGCAATTGAGTCCCTAACAATTTTGGTTTTTCTCACCAAACAGGCCCTAAATTTTAGAAAAATTTTGGTTTTTGGCCCGAATTTTCGGCTATTAGCATTATAAGTCCTTAAATTTTTGGCTATTGCAATTTAACCCTATAAATTCTTAAATTAAATCCATTCAACCCTTAAATCCATCTCATTAGTGCATGCAACCTATTTTATTCTAAGTTTTTTATCCCAAAAGTAATTCCATCAACCAATTCAACATTTCATGCAATCAAGACAATATAAAAATTTTAAGCAAAATATTACCAGTGATCAAGGTCGAGTCTGGCTCTGCTTCTGCCTCCTCTGCATGCATGACATAGGCCCTGCCTGTATTAGGCCCCTTATTCCTCAGGAAGTCTTCGGCTTTATGGCCTTCATCTTTGCAGATAAATCATTTAAATGTCCTCCACATGCACTTACCGTAGTGGAACCGATTGCATTGCTTGCAGGGTTGTCTCTCTTCCGGCTTGGAAGCAACTAGAGCCTGCGGTGGTTTCTACTGCCCTGGTTTCTTTAACTGTTCTTGGGGCTTCTGTTGCCCCTGATTCCTGGGAGGCCCTGTAAACTGCTTTTTTTGGGGCTGTGAACTCTGTTGGGCCTGATGCCTCTTCCTCTACATCTCCACGTCTATATCCTTCAAGGCCTGCTCTGCCAGAAAAGCACAAGCAGTGGCAACATCATAAGTAGCCGGCCTCATCAGCATGACATCCCGGTGTATGGTAGGTCTAAGGCCATCCATGAAGTGCCTCACTTCTCTGTTGCATCCCTCGCAATTAGGGGCACAAAGTGACATCCCCAATCAAATCTCCTAATAAACTCAGCAACATTCAAGTCCCCTTGTCGGAGACTCATAAACTCTCGGATCAGACGCCCCCTGACGTCTGTAGGAAAATACTTATTGTAGAAAATATCCTTGAACTTGTTCCAGGTGAGAGTAGCCAGATTCACCCCATGCGCTACTCCCTTCCACCATAGAGATGCATCATCTCTCAGCATATACATAGCACATCTAACTCGGTCCCCATCTCTCATGTCAAGGTACTGAAAGTGCAACTCCAGTGACCCAATCCAACCCTCTGCCACAAACGGGTCAGTGGTGCCTCCAAGCTCTTTCGGATTGATCCTCCTCAACTGCTCATAAACATCCGTCTGTGGTCTAGAAATCTTCTGAACATGCTCCATCAATCGTGCAATACCCTCCAGCACTCGGGTAGCGGGATCTTCTGGTGGTGGTGGTGGAAATCCTCTGTCACCTCCAGGATTATCATCCTGCCTGTCTGTACTAGGAACTCGTCTAGGTGGCATAATATTTGGATACAGTGCAAATTCCAAATGTAACCAACATGCAATTCAATCTCGCTTTCAAAACATTTAATCCCCAAAACGTATAAATAGCTAAACATATACTGTAAAACATATTTCATGTAAACATGAAGGTGATGACATTAAAACTATTTAAAACATTTAAAACATGTAAACTTACAGACTTGATACTTGACGACTGAGCTTCTGAAGTTGGCTGTGGCACAACCCTCTACAAGAACCCTTGTTCTAATACCAACTGAAATGTCTACTACCGGAAATGCTACTTGAAATTTTCTTTTTGAGCCTTGACCGAAATAGGCGTCCACACATAAATANAAAAGTAACTGCAGTAAATCAAATCCTGAAGTCTACTGTTATCATAGATGTGGAAGAACGCAAGGTCCTCGAGTTAAAGTGCTCCACCAGCGCCAGATCAATACTCAGCACCTCTAGTCTCCTCAAAATCATGCTCACCTGCATCAATCACACTTAGTGATTCTAAAAACTCAACACACCTGTACCGTTATAACAAACACATATACATATCATGCAACAGTGAAAAGTACTGGAATTAAAATAAGTTTCACGATCCTTGAAATTGTAAACATGAACGTAAACATGTTGAGTCATATCAAATCGTGTCATATCGTATCATCATATACGTGTACATTTTTCCTTATTGAATTCAGATAATTAGTTGTGACTTTCGTATCAGCTCTAGGTCGATGGATCCATCTATATATAACCGCGGTACCCAGCGGCGGGGACATAAGCGCCAGTTTTACCTTTCTACTGTGCCTTGGCCTTACATGTTTCTGTTCGTATTATTGACAATTGATTCACCTCCTTCCAAAAACATGTCATCATATTCATCACTTTTAATTTTCATGCATATACATACATTTTCTTAAAACCAAGCATGCAACGTATTTTCCAACATTTTCATAAAAAATCATATTCATAATTAACATATACATTTTAAATATGCATTTTTTTCAGTTATCAGGGCACTGCCAGGACTACTAACATAACCCGGGTGCAAAATGAACATTTTCCCCTGAAAACCCTAATTGACCATTTTAACCCTAGACCTTAAAATTTCGATCCGAATACATATGAACTTATCAAAACGCCTTAAAACATATTTTTAATCATTTCTTAGACATAAATTGAGGCATTGCATTAAATATTATAATTCAAACTTGGATCAGGGTCCCGGTTTTAATTCGATTTAATTCGAAACTCAGCCAAATTTTCTCAAATTTAAACCATGACTTAATCACACACGACCAACCCTTAAAAAACCTAATTCCGACCACCTAAGACCATCAAAAGCCCTCGACCATCTGCTGGAAAATTCTGCACAAGAAGAGACAAACCCTAATGCACCTTTGGCTTCAATTATTCGATCCTAGCTCAAAACCCAACGGACCAGCCCCTAGCCAACTATCATGGGACCAAGACCAAACCATGATCCCCCTCCTTCACTAACCTAACCCACGGCTACATCTCCTGAACGCTGGCCTACCCAACTCGCCACACATAACGCGACTAGCTTGACTCCCTCGATCGATTCAAGCCATGCCCTACGACCAGCAGCCCATGAACCCTCCCAAGCCTCGAATCAGACACACCAGAACCTAAAACATGGCCCAAGCCTAGCCCATGCACGCTGCTCTCCCTTCCTCACCCGATCGAGCCGCCATATGCGCCAAAACGCAAGAACATGATCGGCCCCTACACAACCTTGATCCAGCTATGGTATCAGCACTTATAACTCCTCTAAACCTTCTCTAAATCGTCCCCTACCAACAAAGCTAGAAGTCCCTTAAACCAAAACAAAAAATGTGAGAAACAAGTGAAGAAATCTCATATTTTTCATGTAAAAGCCATGTAAAATCGGGAGAGGCTTCTACTGAAATTTTCTTGCAAAAAAATGAATCAATGCTGCTGCTATTTTTCTAGGGTGGTGCGGCCGAATGAGAGAGGGGATGGTTAGGGTTTTGGAGTGAAATAATATGATACACAATTAATAAGATACTGGGCCTATGTTTAAAATATTAAGGTATAGAGGTCTAGGCCCAAAATCCAATTAAAACAAGCTCATTAGGCCCAATTACACTCCTGTAAATTATTTAGTTTAAGTACGTTTTGAAAAATGTTACCAGAACCCTCAAAAAATCCTCTATTTTGCTAAAAATCGGCTACTGATTTAAAATATGGTTCGGTGTATAAAAATATTACAAAGGGCCCATTTTCAAAATTTACATGTCAATTATATCATATATTAAATAATTAAAAATAATTGTTTAATAAAAATATTTTTTCTCAACTGTCCCCGGTTGCCGTTCCTCGTCCGAGCGTGGAATACTGCTAGAAGCCCTATAACATGCAATCTTAATAAACCATGCCACACCATCATGAAATCATGTCATAACCATGCATTTAAAAATAACTAAATTAACATTTTAATAAAACACTAGATTTGCATGCAGTCGGGTTACGTTTTTCGAATTTTTAGAGCTTACAAATCAAGCCTTTCATTTCAGGAGGAACACATTAGAGTCCGATTTCACTTTGTGTGGGAAGTTGTAGAAGAAGAAAAAAGTATCGATATGCAGAAGATCCATACAAAAGATAACATAGCTGATATTTTGACCAAGCCAGTGAAAATTGATAAGTTTGAGTGGTGTAGATATGTTGGGTGTAATCCCTGCTTCGTAGAGCGATCGAACTGTGGTGCTTGAGCTGCTTTGAAATTTAAAAGATTTGAGTTGCACTATTACTACCAGCTATAGCTTTTGGTAAAGCGGCAAGCGCTCAGTCTTACAATTGGTATCAGAGCCAAGGTCACGGGTTCGATTCTCATTGATTGCAAGGAGTGCAATTATTGGGAGGGAGATTGGTGGGTGCAATAATTGTCTCTACTTGGTAGAGCGATCGAACCGTGGTGCTTGAGCTTCTGTGTGGTTTAAAAGATTTGAGTTGCACCATTATCACCGGCTATAGCTTTGGGTAAAGCTGAAAACGATCGGTCCTACAAGATCCTCAAGTGGCCTAGTGGAAATGTAAGCAACAGGAAATGACAAGATTGAAAAAACGTGTGGAGATGTGTTTGATTTTCAATCAAATCTCCAAGTGGGAGAAATGTCGGCAGAGGTATACATGCATTAATTATAAGGAAAATTCGGGTAATTATAAGGAAAATTCGGGTCATCAATTGCAGTGGAAAAAACGAAATTGGCATCTTGATTCAGACAATGAAAACATGCGGAAGGTTCTTACGTTCAAACGAAGAATTGCATCTATAAATAGATGCATTCCTTCATAATTCAAGCATCCCTTCATCGAGTTCTTTCTCTCATCTTATAGCATTTGAGTACTTATTTCTATAATATTTGTAGGTGGTTGTTCTTCTGTATTAAAAGAGTATATGTTTTCTTTGGAAACATAGTGAGTGGTTGTACAACATAAAATATTCTAGTGGAACTCTTTTCATCTTATCCTTGATTTTTACCCTAATAATTTTTAGGGTTTTTCAACTAAATCTCGGTGTCTAGTTTTATAATTTAATTTCATATTATTATCTCAAGTTGTCGTATGTGATACCAACATGATTTAGATCCTTGTTGTTAGATTAATTCACGAAGCTGCCACTAACATACAAGGACCAGCTTTCGTTCTTGATCTCAGCTGATATATAGTGGTGACCGAGAGCGCACACATGCACAAGTTTTGTGCTATATATAATGCAACAGTAAAACAAACCAGAAAGAAAAATGGAGACACAACGCATTTACGTGGTTCAGCCAAAGTGGCTTACATCCACGGGAGAACAGCAATCTTTATTGATAATCCAAGAAGGGGAGTCAATTACAAATACATGTCAAAGATAAGGAGTTACAGACTAGATTTCTTCCTTCAATCTATCTTCTAGTTCCTTACTAATTTCTTGTTGTGATCTTCCCTCCACTTCCTGCTTCTGTATCCTTGAGAGTGTTCTGAGAATTCTTCGAGAAAAGGAGAGAGAGCCTTTTTTCTTCTGCCTACCGGAAGCTCCTTTCTCCCAATTGTCACCCAACGGTTTAGCATAGGTTTGTTAGTTTCTTCTTATCTCACTAACACTGGTGATAGCCTGTCAAATTTTTTATTGCCAATAACAAATGCTTAACTACTCCTCACCTACCCCGTTGACTAGCCAGCTTGGAAGACACCTTCGCAACAATTCTCCACCTTGTCTTCAAGATGGCTGCTCTCCATCCCCTTTCGCTATGTTGAACTACATTCCACGGCTTGCACCAAGTCAAGGAAATTCTTGAACTTGGCCGGTGGTAACGCCTTTGTTAACATATCTGTCGGATTCTCTTCAGTTGAGATCTTTTCCACTTTCTCCTCTCTTTTTTAGATGATGTCTCTAACAAAATGTAGTTTTACATCTATATGCTTTGACCTCTCATGATACACTTGATGTTTAGTCAAGTGTATGGCACTTTGGTTGTCACAATACACCGCAACCTTCTCTTGTGTTATCCCAAACTCCGTTGTGATTCCCTTAAGACATAAGGCTTCCTTGATAGCTTCTGTTACAGCCATGTATTCAATTTCCGTTGTGGATAAAGCAACTACAGGTTGGAGTGTTGCCTTCTAGCTTATAGCAGTTCCATACACCATGAATATAAAACCAGTTAGTGATTTTCTTGTATCCAAATTTCCTGCATAGTCCAAGTCCACGAAGCCTATATTTGGATTGCTTACACCTTCTTGTTTTCTGAACATTAGTCCCAATTTTGGTTCTCCTTTAACATTCCTTAGAACCCATTTTAGAACCTCCTAGTGCTTGTGTCCTGGATTAGACATGAATCTGGAGACCATGCTTATAGCATAGGCGAGGTCTGGATGGCTACATACCATTCCATACATAATGCTACCAACTGCACTTGCATATGATATCTTGTTCATGTGTTCACTTTCTGCCTCGTCTGATGGGGATTGAGTATATGAGAGTTTGTGGTGCTGTCCAAGTAGGGTAGCCACTGGTTTAGATTCATGCATATTGAATCTTTGAAGTAATTTCTGTAGATAGGAAGCTTGGCTAAGAAACAATCTGCCATTGTCTCTTCTCCTTTTTATTTCCATACCAAGGATTTTCTTTGCCTCCCCTAGATCCTTCATTTCAAATTCAGAGTTCAGTTGATCCTTTAGTGTTTGAATCTCCTTCTTGCTGTTATTTGCGACAATCATATCATCAACATATAATAGCAAGAAGGTCCTGGCTCGATCCCCACCATTTCTGAAATATACACAGCTATCAAATTTGCTCCAAGAATTCTAATTTTATCATGTAGTCACCAAATCTCTTATACCACTGTCTAGGGCTCTGTTTTAGTCCATAAAGCGATCTCTTCAACAGACACACTTTGTGTTTATTCTTGTTGGTTACAAAACCCTCGGGTTGGTCCATGTAAATGACTTCTTCCAATTCTCCATGAAGGAAAGCGGTTTTGACGTCTAGTTGTTCCAGTTCTAAGTCCAACTGAGTTACTAAGGCAAGCATCAATCTGATTGAAGGGTGTTTCACAACAGGGGAGTAAATTTCATTGAAATCTATTCATCCCTTTGTAAGTATCCTTTGGCAACCAGCCTAGCTTTATATTTCATACTTTCTGTCCCAACAGCTCCTTCTTTCAGCTTGTAAATCCACTTGCAACCCAGCGTTCTTTGTCTTGCTGGCTTATGTATCAATTCCCATGTGTTGATCTTTATTAGTGAGTTTATCTCTTCATTCATAGCTTCTAGCCAGTTTTCCTTTCTTCTACAAGTCACATCTTTCTTGAATGATGATGGTTCATAGGTATCTATTTGTTCTGCTACATGTAGCGCATACCATGTCAAGTCTGCAAAGCCTAGCCTTTCAGCGGTTTTAACTTTTCTTCTCTTCCTATCTCGGGCCAGGGCATAGTTCCTTAAATCATCTCCGGGTTGATTATGATCCACTGAATTATCTGAGTGCTTGAATGAATGATTCAAGTCTTCAGTTTCTGGTTGTAAAGTTGATTGTGGCAGCTCCACCTCAACTTGTGAATTATATTGTTGCTCGGGTCTCATATTTTTCCTTTCTTCCTTTTTAGCATATCCCATTTCGGTTTCCACAAAGGTAACATCCCTAGTGTTGAAGCACCTTAGGCCATTTGGTTCCATGTTCCACACTTTGTACCCTTTTACCCCTTCGGGGTAACCCACAAACATGCATTTTAGTGCTCTTGGTTCCAATTTGTCTTGTTTGATGTGAGCATAAGCTAAGCAACCAAAGAATCTAAGCCCCGAGTAGTCTGCTGGAACACCTTTCCACATCTCCATTGGTGTCTTGAAATTAATTGTACTTGAGAGATAGAGGTTGATCAAATGGCATGTTGTAGTTACAGCTTCTCCGCAAAATGACTTTGGCAACTTAGCATTCAGAATCATACACCTAACTTTTTCCAATAGAGTGCGATTTAATCTTTCTGCCACCCCATTTTGCTGTGGATTTCCAGCAATAGTTTTATTTCGTGTAATACCATGAGACCTACAAAGTTCTTGAAACTGCTCTGAAAGATATTCCAGGCCATTCTCAGTCCATAAATATTTAAGTTTTGTCCCTTGTTTGTTTTCATTTGCCAGTAACCATTCCCTACATTTTATGAAGGCTTCATCTTTAGTTTTTAGGACATATACCCAAGACCTTCTAGAGTAATCATCTATAATGGATATGAAATATTTTCCACCCACATGTGTTGCTGTTTTTGAGGGACCCAATAGATCAGAATGAACATATTCTAAAGGCTTGCTTGTGTTATGTTTGCCTACACCAAAGTCAGATCTTTTAGACTTCCCTAAAGCACAATATTCACAAAATTCTATGTACTGTATCTTATCCCTTGCTACTACTTAAATTATAATTCACCCAAGTGTAGGTTGTCTGCAAGTAATATATTTCGTAAGTACGAGATCGATATACAGAGAGGTTATTTTAAGTTTAAATTTATTAATTTATAGATTACCAAATGCAAAAACGAAGTTTACAAATTATAAATTTTGTCAAGGCTCGAGGATTTATTCTTGGTTTATGCAATATTGTTTAACTAAAAGTAAAACAAAGGAAACAACCATAAATAGTGGTTCCAAGAAAATTAAATATTTAAACACACACATAATATAATATAGTTCCCACTATATAAAATACCGAATTCATCGATATTTTATATATGGTACCTATGATTATATATATAACTATATAAATATATAACTGCATAAAATAAATGTTAAATTAAATCATTATATTTCATTTAGAACAACCGGCAGAGCCACGCTATTGCCTAAATGAAATATATGATTTAATAAGTTAGTTGCGGGAAAGTAAAAGTTAGATGCGGAAAGTAAAAGTTAGTTGCGATAAAGTAAATGTTAGATGGTTAGATATCATAATATTTCATTTAGAACAACTGGCAGAACCACGCTATCGTATATATATATATGTATAATATAACAATAATAATTGATGAAATATTTATTGTATCAAAATTAAACAACAAATCAAGATAACCACTTCAATGGTATCAAGCATTTGATGTAAATTGATAACAACAAATAATTCATTTTTATACCTACAATAAAAAGAAATTAGCAAAATGAAAAGAAATAAAGAAAGAATATACAAAATATAAACAATCTTACTTCACCAAGAATTCATCCTCTTCACCTTGACATAATAGATTTAGCTTTCCATGAACTTACTTTTGATCAACACTAAAAACATCACTCATAATTTGGAAAATGAAAAATATATTGGAACTTAGAACTTTTATACACACTCACACTATATTTTACAATGAAATAGAATGATACTCAAGCTAGCACAAGACCTCTATTTATAGGCCAATTGAGAGAAAGGGTCAAAAATTTTATTAATGCAATGTAGTTGTAATAGTAGTCTTTGTCTCCTCCAACTTCAATTCCTTGTCCCTTCTTTCAATGCTTTGTTCCACGACTTTAATCACCGAATTTGACTCTGCTCAAAACAGCAAACATGTGGGGAATTGTCTGTAGATGAATTTGGTTACTTGGTTCACCTCATTTGGTTAAATATTGAAATAGTTATGATTTTTTTACTATATGCTGGTCATGGTGAAAGTAAATTTGTCCTCTTTTTGATAATTTCACAATTTGATCATCTTAACCAACTTTTTAGGCAATCATGTCTTCTGTAAAGTTGTAGATAATTTCTCAAGGATTTCAAACATATTTGAATCACCTCCATTTGAGTTCTCTAGCTTAAGTTATCATTATTTTAATAACACGTAGAAAACCTGAAAATAAAACATATTTAGTAAGACATTTAAATATAAACACACAATACTAAAATAACATAATTTTATAATTTGAATGAAACTTAAATTTTAAAAAATAGGTTTTAACATATAATAAATTATTAATTTTAAGTTTCATCATCCCCACATAGTAGGTTTTGTTTAGTTAGTTCCACTAGACCTCTCTCACTTACATGACCTAGTCTCTGATGCAATAGGTTCGATTTGTCTAGTGTTTTTGGTACAATCTCAGTCCCTCCGACTATAGTTCTACCTAGCAGAAAGTACAATGATTGTTTTTTCATGGCTTATATTATTACCATAGAACCTTTGCATACCTTTAACAGACCATTTTCAGACTTAAATGAATAGCCATTAGAGTCAAATGTACCAAGGGAAATTAAGTTTCTTTTTAGTTCTGGTACATACCTGACTTGGCGAAGCACAAGGTCTTGTCCATCGTGTGTCCTCAGTGCAATGCTTCCAATGCCTTGGACATTACATGTCTTATTGTTTCCCAAGAGAACAAATCCCTCCTCTGTTTCTTTTAAATCTTGGAACCATGTTTTTGTAGGGCACATGTGAAATGAATATCCAGTGTCTAATATCCATTCACTGCTAGGTTTCTGATCTGCTATTACCAGAGCTTCTGCTGAATCATATCCTTCAGAGGCAACAGCTGCCTCTGCTTCTTATCTTGGTTTGTCTTGAGGCCTAATTTTTCTCTCTGGTCAGTCTCTTTTAAAGTGACCTTCCCTGTGGCTTTGAAAACACTTAAATCTTGATTTGCTCTTTGACCTTGATCTGTTTCTTGGTCCCTTGTATGTTTTCTTTTCAGATTTCCCACGAGCTATAAGTACATCCCCTGTTTGTTCACTTTGGTTGCTTTGTTTTCTTTGTAGTTCCTTAGCTTGTACAGCATATTGTACTTCTTCCAGAGTAATGGTTTGGTCTCTCCTATATAACATAGCATCCCTGAAGTTCTCATATGATTTAGGAAGGGCATTCAAGAGAATGAGTGCCTTATCTTCTTCTTCTAACTTTATCTCAATGTTTTCTAGATCATCGAGAATCTTCACGAAATCATCAATCTGATCACCTATGCTTCTTCCTTCCCCAATCTTGAATGAGTATAGACGTTGTTTCATATAGAGTCAGTTTCCCAGAGACTTAGTCATATACAACTTTTCCAAATTCAGCCACATTGTAGAGGCTGACTTCTCCTTAGCTATTTCTCGTAGTGGTTTGTCTCCTAGACATAGGATGATGGCACTTTGTGCTTTTAGAGTATCTTCGGTCTTGGCCTTTCCTGTCTCAGTTCTTAAAGATTCACCCTCCCGATAAGAGCCCCAATCAAACCTTGTTGAATCAAGATTGCACGTATCTTGATCCGCCACAAACCAAAATCATTTTTCCCGGTGAATTTGTCGATATCATACTTCATTGAACTCATCGCATGGGTTTGGTTCCCACGGACGGCACCACTTGTTAGAGTAATTCACCATGATGTCACTAACATACAAGGACCAGCCTCCGTTCTTGATCTCAGCTGATACATAGTGGTGATCGAGAATGCACACATGCACAAGTTCTGTGCTATATATAAAGCGACAGTAAAACAAACCAAAAAAAAAAAAAAAATGGAGACACAACGCATTTACGTGGTTCAACCAAAGTGGCTTACATCCACGGGAGAGTAGCAATCTTTATTGATAATCCAAGAAGGGGAGTCAATTACAAATACATGTAAAGATAAGGAGTTACGGACTAGATTTCTTCCTTCAATCTATCTTATAGTTCCTAATTACTCTTTCTTGCTGTGATCTTCCCTCCATTTCTTCCTTCTGTATCCTTGAGAGTGTTCAGAGAATTCTTCGAGAAAAAGAGAGAGCCTTTTTTCTTCTGCTGCTGGACTCCTTTAAGCATGCCTTGGGAACCAGCTATTGGAAGCTCCTTTCTCCCAACTGTCACCCAACGTTTTAGCATAGGTTTGTTAGTTTCTCCTTATCTCCCTACCACTGGTGATAGCCTGTCAAATTTTTTATGACCAATGACAAATTCTTAACTACTCCTCGCCTACCCCGTTGACTAGCCAGCTTGGAAGACACCTTCTCAACACTCGTATAATTCGTTTTTTTTAGCTTTAACGTGTTAAAATTTGTCGCTTGAAATCGAATAATAAAAAGTAAATAATATTTGATTGTTGATTTAGCTTCTTTTGAACCTAGATGAAAACTAACCTAATGACATATAATACAATGTAATTGGATTGATGATTTGAAATGGACATATACATGATTTTGTATTCTTTGACTATCTGAATGGACAAAATTCAAATAAATTTATGATCAACTTTATAACAATTGGATTCTCAAAATTAACAATATTGTTCCCACATAAAATTTAGATTACACCAATATATATTATATAATTTTAGTATTATATAAAAGTTACATCCCAAAAATGAGATTTTGGAATAAGTGAGCTCTTGACCAATGATTAGAAATTCAATTCCTCTTATTAATTCTTTTCGGACGAGCCTGTTGCATAAGACCTGCTCAAATGCGGTATACATAGTTAACACGACTTTCATGCTACTGTGTTAGCCTGAGAGCTTACTTAGTATGCACTGAAAGATAATGGTTGTAGGCTCCTACATTATAAAAATAATAATAAGAGATGGTAGTCAAATTGAAAGATTTTATATAATCCATTTCCAACACAAAAGTGAGAAACTTTACTTTGTGAGTGATAAATATGCCCTACGCACATATTCTAATTAAGTGGACTTGATGCGCTAATAATTAAGGATTAACATTGATTTGAGCTGAAAATTAGTTGTTAAAATTGACGGCTGTCATCGAAAGGTTCAAAGTTCGCGTGGGGTAACCATATGCCAATGCATATTCTTGAAAAAAAATTGTAATTTATGTATTTGCATATATATAGATTGGAAATTATATATGGTTGGTAATCATTTTAAATCAATAAAATTTCTATATAGATTGCCTGCGTTATATGGTGTCATGATAATAATTTTCAACTTCATTTTAACACTCTCAAGAAAAGAAATAAGTCGGTTTTAACACAACCTTGCATTTACCAATATCGTTCGAGACAAGTTTAGACCCGATCAAACGGGTAGCGGGATGGGTCTAGACAAGGTCAACGGTGTAGAAACACGTGCGAGACGTATCACGGGTTTTATTGGGCCCACCCTGGACCCATCCCAATATATATAACTATAATAATATATTTATGTTTTTATATTGTTGGAGGATAAAATGTCGTCTTTAGCTTAGTTAGACAGAAACTTTTGCATTCTGGTGAGATATACCACTCATTTTCCTTTATTGTTGGAGAGATTGTATTTTTACCTCATTTTATCAGAAATGGATCTCTTTCGATTTCTACAGAGTTTCATTTCATCTTTACATGTATTAACTAATGTCCGAGTACTTAACTTAATTATTATTAAAATGTTATGATTTTGATTTAATTTTGATTAATATATTAATTTTTTTTATTATTTTTATTTTGTATTTTCTAGAATTAAAAATGTATTTAATATATAACAGGTTCGACCAAAAATAAGACGAGGTGGGTCTGGGTCCAATTTTTCCTTCGCGTGGCGGATTTTGGATTGACCAACTCGTCCTAAAACCGCCCCCAGTTGCTATCTCTAAGAACTCCGGTGAAACTTATCTAGGTCAACTTACAGTGTATATGTATTAAGAATATTATATACACCTACGTATGCGCTCGAAACCTAATTAATAATATTGTACAAATCAAATTGAAGTCAATTTAGAAACTCAAGCCATAATGACATCTTGGTTGTAATATCAATTTTCAATAAACATACGTGCATAATATAAATTCAAGATTTTGGGGGCGATACATTTATTTTTCTTTAAAAAATGAGAAAATTGTATATATATTTTTTTCATTTTGGGGGAGATACATTTAACAATATTTCATTGACTTTTTGTAACTTTTTCTCCCTGTAAATATCAGGTTTGATTTCATTTTCTGATGAGAATTCACACTTATTTTCAATATATATTTTGATAACCAGAATTTGACTTGAGCATCGGAAAGAGAGCGTCAGAACTAACTTCCAGCGCCCTTGTAACGTTCTTTCTATGATTTTAGATGTTCCCCAAGTGCTTGGTTTTGCACGTCAGCCATGTTCTACCACGAACGAGAGCTCACCTTCCATATTTATAACCTTCATATTTATGACCCAAAAATACCAACGCTCATTTTATTAGTTAGCATCATTACACATAAATTTCAGTTTTTTTTTTTAAGAGGTTAACTACTGCTCTTGTCTGACTTGTCAGACAGCCGATTTCATTAAAAAAAAAAAAGCCCTAAAAGAAATATACAAAACTACCAATATATTCACGATATATAACTTTTTGTAGGCAAATAGCTTTTAGTCCCTTTGTGAATTCGAGAAGCGCAGACAATCCATTACATGGCATTAATCTTCTTTTAAAAATATATTCATAAAAATTAGGCATAAAAGCCACTGTAAATGGGGTAAATGTGCCTAACTTTTAAAGACACGGGAATATATATGTTATGTATTGATAAATAAATAATGTGTTACATAATATATCGCAATAACTACAAATTGATTTGTTGGATACCTACTATGGTATGTTCTGTATTAATAAATGTTGAGTATAGTAGAAAATTTGTTTCTTACTTTTGCACTTTTATTATTTACGTTCTACGTATTAGTGGAACTAGCTCTTATCAATCATAGAACAATTGTATCTGAAATTCAGCTTTTTTCCTTCTAAAATGAATTTCTTTGTTCCATTCACACTAAACTTTAACATGATACCGGTGCTTAGGTTCGATACCAATGGATTTCATTCCATTGCTTCACACGATCGGTGTAGATCGCGAGCTACTTTAACTACAGTTAACTGGTGGAAGATTCAATTAAATTTTTATTTTTTGATGTCGTTATATCGAATATGAGCAATTTCAATGAATATATGTTCATCCATCGACTACTCCAGGTATGAATCTGACTCACGATCAATTGACTCGAGTAAAGAATTATGTTGTTTGGAGTAGAGCTATGTTGGTTTGCCCTATGCAGAAAATAAAATCTCATTTATCGATGGAACATGTAGACGACCAACAGTCGGTTATCTTATGTTGCAACAATGTGAAATATGCAATGCACTGAATTATCCTGGATCATGAATATGATGTCTAAGAAAATTGTTGGAGGAATACGATATTCCACCAATGCATCTATGGTGTAGGGATTACAAAAACGCGGGTCGAGACAGGGGTGGGGATGTCTTCCCAATTCCTTCCCTGAATTCAAAACCCGTCCGCATCCTCGCCTCAATTAAACTAAATATTTGACCAGGGCTCTCAGTCAATTACTTTTTGGATCTCGGTTTTCTCGTACCCAAACGCAGCGAAAGTTTTAAAATTTTTATTTTATTTTGACAATCAAAATATATTTGTTTTGGACACTCGTGTGGTTTTATAATTTAAACATTCATAGGGAGTTTAAACTTTTATACCTTTGATGATAGATTCACACGGCTCCAACTATTCCGGGGTTAGCGGAATTAGCTCTTGATGAATTCCCTACGAACTTTCTTCAAATCTCCTTTTTAATCCTCCTAATCAGGTCCACGACTACAAGATTTGTTCATCTTCCATAGCACGAGAATATTTGGAAGAAGTTTTAACGTTAGAGATTAAAAACGAGATACGGCTCAACAAAAACCCTTTTGATGGAGGCAGAAATTTTGAGAGGAAAAGGGAATAGATTTTCGAAAATTGGAATCTAGTGGAGGCTAGGTTTTTCGAAAAATTGTGAATCAATTATTTTTAACCTTAAGACTAATACACACATATATAAGCTTTGGGACCATTAATAAAATTAAATACTTAATGGGCTTCATCAATTAATTATTATAGTCCAACTAGTTTAATTAATTAATTAATCTTTTAAAGTCCAATTAAGAACCTTAATAATATGTATGTTGATCTTGTACTCCTACAAACCCATTATACATATACCCATTACATTTAATTTAAATCCCTTATAAATTCAACATTTGAATTTAATATTTAAATTATAAATTCAACTCTTTGAATTTATTACCTCCAAAATTTAATATTTAATAAACTCAACTTTTGAGCTTAATAAATTAAATCCATAATAAATTCAACATTTGAATTTAATATTTAAATTATAAATTCAACTCTTGAATTTATCACCTCCAAAATTTAATATTTAATAAACTCAACTTTTGAGTTTAATAAACTAAATTCTCAAATTTTATAAATTCAACTCCTTGAATTTATTATCTCCAAATTTCATAAATTCAACTTCTTGAATTTACTATCTCATAAATTCAACTCCTTGAATTTATTTTCTCAAAATTTAATTATCATAAATTCAACTCCTTGAATTTACTATATCATAATATAAATTCAACTACTTGAATTTATTCTCGCAACCGGAACAAACGATTCAGTGCTTGTGGGACCTTCAATGGCTCAGGGATATAGCTAGCCGTGGGTTCACAACTCCTTGTGATTCAGGACATAATCTTTTATTCGAGCTTACCCTTATTTTCCCAATTCTACGTATCAACAATTGATCATGAGAATGTCAGAAATCATATTTCTGATTCAATCGAATCATGGTAAGAGAGTCTAGTAGCATCGCCCCATAATTCCCTAGGTATCACTGATAGTGCCTACAAGAACCAGTCGATTATGATTAACGTACAGTACAGTCCATTCATCTCATATATCAAGATCAAATCTGCAACCATTGGTTCATCGAGGGTTGCATAATAATTAGATAACTATGTGAAATATATAAATAGTCGCATCGCATGTACTACTGGAGAACTCTTTCTCCAACGTACATCTTATACTCTGGCCAGAGATTCCACGCACTATTATTTTATCAGATCACATAGAATATCCATACCCGTAGGTAAGCGGAGAATCCCCAACTACAATGCACTGGCTCCTATATGTGTCACAACTGTACCCAACCTCGCCACCTGATGACTCTCCTAGAGCCGGTAAACGAGTCAAAGCACAGTCCTAGCATATAGAGCCTCAGTGTTGTCTCGGGTCGTAAGGACTAATGTTGTACAATCATAACCACGGACTTATCTTCTCGATGAATTATAACCACATGGAAAGTCCGAGGGAGTGTTGTTCGGTGTAATCATCATATGACTACCTACCTGCATGTTTGGACATCTCTATGCCCTTACCAAGAAACGTCGTACATAACATCACATATGCTAGTCTCGAGCTCAAGCCACCTTTATCCATATTTTAGGCGGCTGAATCGACTAGGAACGAATTTAGAATATGCAGTGTTTACAAATGAGTTTCAACATCGAATTACGATTCATTTGTATTAAAGCATAATCAATGACTTTATCTATGCTGATCGCATGGGTATACAGATAAAGTGAAACGAAACCATTAAAAGTTAAATTACATTAAAATAAAGATTGTTTATTACAACTGAGTCAATAAAATCCCTAGTCAGCAGTTGGCTTGCAGGGCATCTACTCTAACATTACTGACACAACTTTACAAGTGTTGACTAAATTTATTCAACTTTTTTTGATGTTATCTATTTCTACCATCACTAGCTGCGAGCCGTTTCAGCAATGAAATCTATGAAGACGAAATTTTACAATAAAATGAAAGATGATTTTCTTGCCAGTTTTTTCTCACTTTATATTGAATGAGATTTAGCTGCTGAGAATATAGATATAGTTTCTACCATATGGTTATTTAGTTTTTAAATTTTGGTATATTTTTTTCTATTTATATATATCTTTTAGATTTTTTAAATTTAACATATATTATATTAATATTTTAGATTAACAGTAATATGTCCGGTTAAACTGATCTTACCGATTTGATTTCTTTTTTAATATAGATTAGTTTGATCATCGATCTGGTTATAAAAACATTTCCTATAAATGATCTTCACAAATTCCTGGATGTTATAAATACTCTTGATGCTACGGGCGTACGTAGTTGGGCACCTCATGAGCACCGTAAGATGTTCACATAAGCATCTTGTAGAATATATTAAATGCTTCCATGATGTTCACATAGACATTTTACGGTGTCCATCAACATAAGTATATTATTTTTAGAATAAATATAATTATTATTAAATGAACGAATAAACAATGTTTTATGAATCATATTGTAATTGTTAGAGTATGTGTCCGGCAAAGCCAACTTGTGGCTCCAGTTTTATTGAGTTTGATGTAAAACAATCTTTATTTTAATAATATTTTACGATTTTATTCGATTATTGCATTATACTTTATATGTATACCATGAAAGCAGCATAGATAAAGTCCTTAAATATATAATAGGTATCATGATGTCTGCGTCGCAACGTAAGATCATGGAACTCATTAGGAAGTGTATCATATATTCTAAACAAGTTTCTAGTCGAATCAGCCGTTTAAAATAAGGACAAAGGTCGCTCGAGCTTGAGACTAGTATATGTGATGTAAACGCCATGTTTCATTGGCAAGAACATAGAGATGTCCATTCACATAGATGGATAATCATATGATAATGCACTGAACAACCCTCCCTCGAACTATCAAAGTGGTTCTCACTTATCAAATTCATATGCAACTCTCGATATATCAATGGTTGCAGATTCGATCAGGATATATGTGTTGAAGGGACCGTACTGTACGCTAACAATGACTAAAGGTTCTTGCAGACACTATCAGTGAATAAATGTTATTCTGAATCACATGGAGAGGTGAACCCACGGCTAGCTGTATCTGTAGAGCCCAAAATCAGTACACGAAAACCCATGCCTTTATTAAATTGCTAAATTATTTATTTAAATTTTAAATATGATTTATATTATTTTAAATTATCACATGTTTATTTGATGCAAGTTAAAATGTTTTCTTGTATTTTATGTTTCAGGCGAATATTCGATACGGGATTTGGAAAAGAGACCGGTGATGATTTAGGCGATTTACGAAAATGTGGTATTTTGTTTCATGCCAAGGAAATTGGTATTTTAAATGATTTATGAAAGTTTTAGTATTTCAAAGTCTAATTTAATTTATTAGGTGATTTTGAGATTTTAAGCTTTTTAAAAATTCTAATTTGAATAGTTGGAATTTTAAATCTTGTAAATTACTTTATTAAATCTTTGAGCGGGATTAAATAATTAGATTAGTATTATTTTATCACACATAATTTAATTAAAAAATTTTAGTCCCTAATTAGCACCTAAACACACAAACATTCACGCACACACACAATTACAGACACACGTTCATTTTTTTTCTTTGAGGGGAAACCAAGGGTTCTTGAACCCTTCTCTTTCAGCAGCCTCCATATCATCCCTTCCCCTCTATTTTCAGAAGTTTCATGCTGGTTTTGTAGAAAGAATCGTGCCACAAGTCGTCCTGGATCAATTCTCGCATCTCCTCGCGTCATTATTCGTCGTTTCGTGAGTATAATCATCGAAGGCATATATAATCTTTCGTTTTCCCATCGATCTTGTCATAGTAAACATTTTGATGCTTATTGTATGTAAAAATCTGTGAATGATGCAAAAGTTTGAGCAAAAATGTTTAAAACGATTTTGGTTCAAATTTTTAGATCTCAAAATCGAGTCTGCTGTCATTTCGAGTTCTGTGAATTTTCAGTCGATTTTCTTGAAAAACTTTCAACATATAAAACTTATTACTTTTTGATACCTTCAATTTAAAAGTAAATTCGTAATTTTCGGACGCGAAATGAGTGAGTTATGATCATTCTCGTGTGACTGCATAAACTGAGATGTTATAAAATATGTTCTTCATGTTTCTTGAGTTTATTAGTTGCAGGCTTTGTTGGGAATCGTTGGGTGATCATTGCTACGTTTAGGTATGTCATGGGTTGAGGTCAGATGCTTTTCGGTGTTTCGTTTCGGGTTGGCAAAGGTTTTGTTGCATTAGAAGTTGTAGGGAAGCAAATGGGTAGAAGATGATTTTTGGAGTTTGAGTCGCGCAGAGTTGGCGCCGCAGTGCTGCATCTGGAGCACCGCAGCTCCTAAGGTTCGTGTCTGGTAGCGCTGCAGCACTGAGGGGTAGCGCCTAGGCACTTAACCAGCGCTGCAGCGCTACCCTGTAAGCGGCTAAGCGCTGGTTCAGGAGCCTTCGAGCTTCAAGTTTATGTGTTATTGCCTCAATTGGGTATTAATACGTCGTTATGTCCAAGCTTAGTGAGGGTAAGATTAGACGTTTCGAAGTTTGAATAGGTAATGTTGAACTATGATTTAAGCAAAGTCCGTGTCTTCTATTGCTTGGGAAATGTTCATACTCTTTATCAAGATTGTTTCGGGGTTCGATGTCATGGTTTAGTATGTTGATTAAATATGGTCGAGTCCCGAGTGGTCTAGAAAGTCATAAGTTATTTAATTATTTCGGTGGTGAGATTGACTGGTACGGTTAAGTTATGGAGTTTTAAGTTGTTGGATTATTGTATTAGTATGTATGTGCAGCAGTAGCCCAAGAGAGATCCAACAAAGCCTTCAACGCTATGTAAGTATGTTCGACGTGCAAAAAAAAATATTTTATGTTTTTGAAGTATGCTAATTGTCTTGTGACCAAATATGAACGGGTTCGGAAGCCGGAGAACGTGTCCGGGGACCTCTCCACCCCGGTAAAGTATGACCGAGTTTTGATCAGGTTTGGAAAGCGGTAAAGTATGACCAAGGACCAATTCACCCGGTAAAGTATGACCAAAGATCTTATGTATGTGGTAGTAGACATCCATGCCAGCCCAGTACTGTGGTTTAGTCTGATCTGGCGCACTATGTTATGGGTCACTTGCTTTGAAACATATCTCTACGCAAAATGATGATGATTATGTATGTTTAAGTATGTATGATACAAGTACGTTTATGAAAATATTTATGAAATGATGGCACGTCTATGATTACGTAAGTATATTCAGGTTTTAAGTATGTATGGACTACTTTAAAAAGCATGTAGTTTTATTATGTATTACTTGATATTCTCAGTCTATACGTGTTGAGTCTTTAGACTCAATAGACTTGATCGATGCAGATGAGGACGAATATGAAGAGACGAGAGGTGTGGACCAGTGAGTTGGCTCGGACGGTGCGGAGGCCTAACCCGAGGACCGCTTAGTTTTCAAGGATTTTTTTTTTATGCATTTTATTTCATTCACTCTGATTTTTAAGGAAATTACTTCTTGTGTTTAAAACAATTATTTGTTGCAAGTTCGTTTACATTTCAAATATTTGATCAAGAATTTTATTTACAATTGTATTTTGATAGGTTGTTAATGATTTAAGAAAAAATTTTATTTTCCGCAAATTTTAAGTATGTTAAAAAGTACAGTACGTTACAGTATCCATGAACCATTGAGGGTCACAAAAGTATCGGATTCTGTGTTTCCGTTGAGATAGTCAAATTTCAATGAGTTGGAATTTGGCGACTATAGTTTGATGGAGATCAAACAGGAAGCTTATAAAGAAGTTTATGAGCTGATTCCATAGGATGGAAGAAATGAAAGTTAGCATGATTGCTAAATAAGAAAAGAGAGTGGAACTGCCTGTTTTGTGAAGGAGTTCACTAAAACTGACAGCTGCCAAATTTGGTAAATGAAAATTTTGATCTTCGAAATTTTCGGTTTCATTATATGAACAAGAATTGTATCATTGATACATCGACACTCTTGGATAGTCGATCGGAGTTATAATGAGTTCGGAATCATTTTTTTATGAATTTTGAATTTATTAATTAAATGATTGTGCTAGTAGTAGTGACTATTAACATGAACAAATTCTCATATATGTTTTAGAGGAGTCTAGAATTAGATTAACCAAGGAATTAATTTATAAATTAATTAATGGTTATTTAATTTAATATATATATATATACATTTATATATTTTATATGGTGATATAAAATATGTGTATATATATGGTATTAATACATATCATTATCAAAAGTTGATTAATATATTACATTAATATTATGGGAATTTAATATAATGAAATTAGAGTCCTAGTACTACAAAGGCTATGATGTTTTGTGGGAGAGGGACTCCTAATTAGATTAAGAGTCTCACTCCATAAATACAACATAAGATTGCATAATTCAAGGGTACGTTCGACCCTACCAGTAATGGTAGTGCATGAATCCACTTATTTTTTGACATGTGGCATCTCTTTCTTTCTTTTTTTTAATAATTCTGAATCTCTCTTCGGATGTTCTCTTAACCCAACTATGGTTTGACCAAAGATAGACAATTCAAACTTTCCAATTGTCTCACAAAATTTCCAAAATTTCTGTATATTGTTCTTTAATGTATCGTTTTCTTTTGAATCGATATTTATATATAATTGTTGTTTGTTGCTATAATATTCTTTGTCTCTAAATGTGTGAATGTGTCACTTATTTTTATTTCACTGGACTACTTGTGTGAGTGATCAAAACTGAATTTGATATATGTTTTAGATGAAGAATTTTTTTTCTTTTTTCTTTGGCCTTGTAAAATATCAATCCAAGAATATGAAGATAAAGTTTAATAATGGTGTAAATATTTGATATTTGTGCTTTCTTTTACAACTAAAAGCAAGAAGCAAAAACATATCTTTCTTTTACCAGACTAATTATATATGCATATCTCAATTGTTTTATCGAGTATATTAAGTTCTTATGCAACATTCAAATTATAGATTGAAACATTATTTAATTTAATTTTTTTTGAAAGAAAAAGTTATTATAAGCGAACTTCACAACAGTAAGCTGGAAATGAAAATCAATGTTACCATTAAAAACAATGAAACAAACAAATGAAAAAAATTGTATCAATAATAATCATTCAATTTGAGCCCCAAGAATCAAACTAAACAATGTAAAAAACGATGTTAAACAAGCCAAAGATTAGAACATGATAAAGTCCACTGAAATGTCTTGAAAATCTTCAAAACATTGTCTGATGGAAAGTGCAGAAGATAATGGTTCCAACAAGAACATCAAGCAAAATAACCTCCAAACATTGCTCCTGCTCCAACAAACATTCACCATCATTTAACCCATGGGCTTCCACCATTTCCTCCATCAAAACCAAGTTATTGATGCATCAAAATAACAATTTTCTAAGGAAAATTTCAAAACCATTACAATGTATAATTTTTCAAATATCAACAATATGAATACCTGGCAACGACCATACCATCCTTACCAACAATTCATGCTTTTTCATTTATCCTGATCATGTCCCTAAACAATATAAAAATTTTATGAATTTGTAAATAAAGTTAATTTTCTTTGACAAAATTTCTTACTTGTGAAGAATGAGGACCCTCAAATTGATAAGAAGACCCCCAAAATTGTGATGAATGAGGACCTCCAAACTGCATTTAAAATACAAAAATAAATATAAGATATGTGCTGATTGTGCTCAAATTCATCTAATATTAAAAATTTAAAAAGAACGTGTTACCATTTGATTGAATACTGGAAAATAATGATGATTGTGTCCAAATAAAGATGGAAATTGAGGAGATGTAGACGCATATTGTGAATTTTGTCTTTTCATTTTGGTTTCTTTTGCACCTAGCAAGTCCAAGAAAATTACAAACTTAGTGGTATATTAACTATATAATGAAAAAAAATGAATAAATTTTAAATAAATGAAAACTTACTTGCAATTTGAGCTTCTCCCTTTCCTTTTCCTTTTTTTTTTTTTTTTTTGCTCTTAGTATGTATCCCAATGTCGTGTAATATTTGCATTTGTAACTCCTTTTGCTCTAGCAGTAAGTGGGTTACGTATGCAAACTCCATCACTTCGAATATCATCACACGGTTTCTCATCATCTACACTCAACTTCGAGACAAGTTCAGATATTTCATCTTTTGCATTTTCAACCAACCTACATAATATTTTTCTCGCATCCTCATGAGATTTACTCAATTGAGTTAGATCATATATCGATCTCATTACTTGGTTGACAAACACCATCTCAAATACATGACCACTACTATCACCACCATTGCCATTTTTTTGAAAATCAGAGTTAACTCTATTTATTACATTCTTCTTCCATCTCTTCAAAATATAACATTTGGGGTAAAACAGTGACATTCATATAGTTAAACACCATCAAAGCATGCTTACACAAAATCCCTACCATCTCAAACTTATGACAGCTACACTTTATTTCATAATTCTGCTTGTTGAATACCACATGCCTGACTCTTGAGTTTTCATCATGAGATTTTACTTTGATTTCGATCCAATTCCAATGATTACCAAAACAAGATGGTTGTTCAACATATTTGCAATTCAAAGAATTAACCAATTCAATTTCAAATAACTGGTATATGGTAATTGTATAAACATCAGCAGCATGAATCAACAATGGATGATTTTTCAAAATTTGTGCAGGCTTACCATGACGACAACGAGTATCCTCATTCTTCTCCTTTACCCACCAATTGTCTTGAATCTTTGCGTATTTCGTCACAAATTCATACAAAGAACTCATCTTATTACATGTTTTTTTCAAGACCATATTTGTGACCTCACTCCTTGAAGTAGCCAAAAGTCCTGCACTAAACCTTTCATTACTAAATGCAGTAGCCCATTTTTTTCTTAATTTTGTACATCTCATTCAACCATTTATGACCATCCAAATTATATTTATCAATCATATATCTCCATGTGGTCTCAAATTCATCTTCAGATTCACAATAAGTCATGCATTTATGCCACAAATTTTTAAAAGCTGAATCACCATTTAAACTCCCAAAGTATGATGGGGCATTTTGATTTATATGCCATTGACATAAACGATGATGTGAATGTGAAAAAACAATTTCAATGGCATTCATCATGGCTTGACATTGGTCTGAAAAGATGGTTTGAGGTTGCTTTTCATTCATAGAATCAAGAAATGTTCTAAACAACCATTAAAATAAACTTTCGGTTTCATCTGACATAAAGGTCAAGCCAAACAACACATTCTGCATATGATGATTTATACCAACAAATGGAGCACATATCAAATTATACTTATTTGTTCTATATGTTGTATCAATTGACAGGACATCACCAAAATATTCATAATCAACCGCACATTTATAGTCTCGAAAGAAAAAGTTCATCACCCTGTCGTCATCATCCAATTGGACATTCCAATAAAAATAATTCTCCTTATTCGCCTTATTTATAAAATATTGAATAAGTGCAGTAGCATCTCCATTCTCAACTTTGGTATGTTTTTTCAGTCGACTCAAATGGTCATATGCATCCTTTCTAATAAAACCTATATTTTCTTGCCCACATGCTTCAATTTCCATAAAAGAAACAGCACTAGAGATAGATATTCTAGCATTTACCATAGCTTCTAGAGTAGACTTTTTTGCGTGTGATATATTCCGTGCCGATCTTAACAAGTGAGTTTGATCAGGTGCAAACATCTCATGGTTATGCTTCATAAAAAATCTGCTCACCCGCCATTCACCCTCTTTCTCTCTTGTAATCTTCAGTTTGGCTTTACAGTTAGTTCTAGTGATCGGCTTTTGAAAAACTGGAATCCTTTTACTAGAACTTTTTTCATCTTTCAAACCTTGACATGAACAATTAAATTCTTTTGATTGAAGTTCACTAGTATGGGAAAAACATCGTTGATCACCTTTTCTCACACTAAATCCCTTGGCATGTGCGTATTGACACTATAATAAATAAGCATCTTCAACATTGTTCACAATCGTACCCACCAGTAGTTTACTTTCCAGAACATCAACAACAGAGTTTTCAGTTTGTACCTCAACGTTTTTCGGCATAGATAAATCAGGGACTCCACATTTCACTTCTGAAATCTGATCAATTTGAACTTCATGACTGTAGTCTCCCTCAGTTTTTAAAGTGACAGTGAATTGTTATCTTCCATTTTCAATCAAGAAACCAATCGATTTTCTGAAATCGTACAAAATTTAAAGCATAAGAACAAATTGAACTAAAGTTTGACTTTTCAAATATGAAATGAAACATTTCAATCACATGATTCAAGTTGCATTTGTTTGAAAAACAAACGGTCAATTTCTAGACAAATTATTTCTAATTTTATTTATCCTACTTCGTGTCTACCCAAGTGAATTAAATTCATGATGTCATTATTTACTACGAATTTAAACAAAAAGTTACAGTATCCCAAGTACTATAATGTTTTCACATGAATTTCATGCATGAACAATTTCAAAATATTTGAAAAATTTATAAAAAGATTGGCAACCGAAACGAATAGAGATGTATTGCCAGGAGATAATGTTGTAAGTTCGATAAATTCAAAAATAATTAATTAAATATCAACAAATAGTATTGTAAGATTTCGAATAAACCTATAGACAATAGCTAAAAGCATGAAAAATCTTGAATGATCAATATCATGTTAAAGGTATCAATAATATAATTTTCTGAACATTTCAGTAAGAAATATTATTCTAATCATCACATAACTACAAACAAAACTATTCAAATGACTTGAAAATGAACTAAGCACTTGAATTAGAGGTGTTTTTCTTTCATATGAGAACCTCTTTATTTTCTGTGAAAAATAGAGAACCTTAAACCGAGGACGGCGAGACTATGACGGCGATTTGAAATAGAGCGAAGAGATTTTTTTTTCTCTCGAATGAGAACCAATTTCTTCACTGTGGAAAATGACCGTCCGAAATCTCAAAACCAAAAGTGACTGGAATCTCAACCGAGCAGGCGGCGGCACTATGCCGTTCGTAGGGAATGGGTGGAAGATATGAGAGAACGGTGAAAATGAAAATTTTGTGAGACAATTGGAAAGTTTGAATTGTCTATCTTTGGTCAAACCATAGTTTGATGTCAAAAAATAAGTGGATTCATGCAATACCATTACTGGTAGGGTCGAAGGTACCTAATTCAAGGGGGATTTTTTTTCCATAAAATTCACAAAATTCCTTCTCAATTACATAGTAAACTCACGGCCATCACCAAAAATGTGGAAAGAAAATTTTGTCCAAATAAGCAAATTGGATTTGCTTAATTATTTATTAAAAATCAATATTTTATTTGGTTAATTATTTATTAAGAATTAATAAGCAAAAATTAACAAAATCTTCCACCTTTTGAAAGCAAAGTCACGGCCACTTTGTCAAGGTTGAAGAAAAATTTCCCCGCAAGTTTCTTCCTTGTTACGCACCATGTCATATCTACATCACTCTAGATTTGAGAAATTCGAACGTCTCAGTCTCAACGAAGAAATCATTTGGATTTTCTAGTGCAAATCAAGCGAGGAAGACAGTCTACGATCGTGGATCTAATTAGGCTATCAAAGGAGAAGAGCCGTTCGTAAGGATATATAAAGACTATATCCGCCTAAACACCGAAATAGTTAGGAGCACAGCGTTGAGAACGCAAAGGTATAATTCTAAATTTCCTATGAATGTTTTGAACACACGACGTCCAAGCAAAAAATTTTAAACTTCCGATGCGTCGAGAATACGATGTCCCAACATCAATATCCATAACCACAATTGATTTATGTTCTATATTAAGAGAAGTATCGAGTTCACAATTAGATTGGATCAAAGCAACTACCATCATAGAAGTTCGAGTTTTTCTACATCATGAATGGGAAGAAATGATTCATGGAACGAAAATAAGTATGAAACATGGCTCGCATCGTTACCGCCTCTAATTGATACTTATGTCCCACTTTATAGGACATACTGTGATACAGTATATGCAAGAAAAAATATGCGAGCATTACTTACAAAGAAAGGCACAAAAGAGTATTTACAGTATGAAGTGAGTGACTCTTGCCTGATTATTGGCATGCTTTTCGAAATTTTGTGTATCTTGATACAGGGTGGGTTAGATTCAACGAGGAGTTATTGACTAATAGCACCCGAAGTCGATCTTTATCACAGAGAATATTGTGTTGCCAAAGTAGGTACAAGACTAACTGGAAGAATTCAAGTGTGTGTAACTTAGCTGCAACAGATAAAGTTTCAGGAGCTCGAATAAAAAACTTTGTACCTGGAAATGATCTTGACAAATTCCTGGCAGCTATACTTGAAGGGAAGAAAGTTAACTAGGATCCGATGAGCAACAGAGGAACAATATGTGAAGAAAATCAAAAAGATTAAAAAACCGGTAGGCAGGCATCGCAAAACACAAAAATATAAGAAATGTAGCAACAAGAGGCTGAAATATCCAATATATTGCAAGGTACATGTAATTTAGAAAGGTTAAGACCGCTCATTTATCATAAACTCAATCCCCCTTAATGAAGCACAATTTTGACTCCTGGCATTTTAAAAACACGCAATGCGTTACATAGCTGAAGACAGACTAAGAAACACCAAAGAAAAGGGTGTCTATCACTCCTCCAAAAGCAGCAGAATACACAACAACGCCACCAAGAACATTTTTACAGGGTAACCGAAAAAGGTCGATCAAGACTAGTATTGACGACAGTCAAGAAGCACACGGCTGGATGAACAAGGGTTCATGAAATCTGTCGAAGAGACGTGCACAAAAGTAGGGCCTTCGCCAGAAAGGTTGCTGTAAATTCTTGCACAGGTCAGCATCGTGTGAAAAATATCGTAGAACTACTGATTAAAATGACTAGCCCCAAGTGAAAAACAGTGAACTTGTCCTGGTTTCAAATACATTTGAGTAACTTGTACCAGAAAATATTCAAGTCTTGATGCATAATCTTACTTTTGACTTGCTCCATAATCAGCATATATACTGCTATTTTCTTGTCTAGTTTATTTCTAACCATGAAAGTATGATCACATTCAGTTTCACGCGAACATTACAAAAAAGCCATTAAAGACAATCTTATAAACTAAAAGAAAATTTCAATAACGATAAATTCAGGATGTGAAAGGGCACATACAGAGTCAGACTTGTGATGCTTTTCTATGAAATACATAAAAATGAAGCCTATTTTGTTTTTGGATAGTATGAATGTTCAATTCCAAAACCATGGTATTCCACAATTTGTAAAGTAGTCATACCCTAGCCAAAGGAGCAGGACCTCATGCAAGACTCTCGTGTAATGAGAATCGTTGCCAACTATCACATTTGTACTCATTTTACAAACAAGGTTCTCAAGTTGCTGGGGAAGCTCATTGTACCAATTTGTAAAACTAATAAAACCTCTCTCAGTTCCAATGTGGGACATCACAAGAACTTCAGTTTTCGCTATCATATAAGGGCTGAAGTTAAAGAAAATCATCACCATCTTCGTGTAACCAAATCCTTGACAAAATCAAGGATGCAGTGGAGAATCAAATTGCAATTGCCAGTCCATGCTATCTTCAAAATCAAAACTACTTGTACAATCCAACAACGCATTTTGTTGTTGCTCGTATCGACATATGTAATTTAATCCAACAAGTAGCTCACAGATGACTGCGTCTGTCTTTTCTCGGTCAGCAAAATATAGCGTCTGGAACAAAAGAACATTTGTCCTAGTAATAATTTGCTGCTGTTCAAAGTTCCGCTCACTTTGCCATCTGATCATGTTATGTGCAAGCGGGGCAAGCCACGAAAGCAATCCATCTAGACGCTCTCTCCAGTCATGTGCTAGAGGTGCGTCATAGATAGACAATGTTTTCACATAAGACTTCAAACTTGTCTTCAAAGTCTTTCTTAGTCTTGTCGGAAGCATTTGATACAAATCGTCTCTAGCTTCATCACCAACCAGATGTGGGTAACGGAGCAATTTCTCTATGACAATTATAACATTGGCATAGTGCAGGGCTAAAGCAGATCCTCCAACAGTACTTGGGAGTGCATAGACCTGTAACCGACTATTGCTTCTGATTCTTGTGGCATTTAATAAACTGCCCTTCAGCCATATTTGTTCTCCGTTTAAAGGGCCATTGTTATTGAGATGACCAAAGTTAATTAAACGACTGGCATGCTCTTCCTTCATACCACCTATGTCACTACCATAGCCAAAGATTTGACTAATTTGATCATCGCCATCATCAGCATTCGAAACAGAACTACTCAGACTTAAACATTCCATGAACATCCTCCCTGGTCCCATTCCACATGACAAACTAAAATCATCAATACCATGCAAGCAACCACTTTTCTTCAATCCAACTTTGGGCTTATGAGTTACGGTCTTCTTCTCCAACCCATCTTTTCTGATAGACCCCGAATGGCAAAAGCACTTAGTATTGGTTGAATCTGACTTTTTCAGAACAACATCTGTTTGAACCTCTCGATTAACCTCTAAAGGACCAGATTTCTGTCCAAATTCTGGCTTCATGCTGCGAAAACTTCCACTTAAACCAACCTGTGACCTGGAAATGGTAACACCAGAATCATCCATCTTTCGATGAACATCTGCAAACACAGCAAGTATCCGTGCATAAACTGTGCATATGGTTCTTGCCAACAGCTCTACAACTTTGTCATATGTCTGGTTCCAAAGTGAGATGTCCATCAAATGACTCACATCTTGTTTCTTCCTCGTCAACTTCTGCTCAAAAGCTTTCCTACTCTCTTCATGCTGGTTTTGCTGAAATTTCTTGGTGGCTACCTCCAGCTCATTCATGACCTCCATTTCACCATATAAACTAGCTGTGGATTTTACGTAGCGCTCCATTTTCCTCGACATACTCACCATGTCCTTGACCAAAAACGCTAACTCCTTTACATCAATCACCCCAGAAATTATGTCTCCATACACATGCTCAAACCCCTGCAAAGCTAGGATGGAGCACTTCTTGCCTAGCCTAGACACCACAATAGCAACCCTATTCAAATCATCAAGTTTCTCAACCAGGGCCAGTTCCATAAGTAGATTTTCATCACTAGACACAAGGATTTTCACCCCATCCGATCTCAAGATTTCATTTTTAAGCTTAAGAATCTCATTATAAGTCAAAGATTTATATAAATGAATAATCTTAGTCATCATATTAGCGACTTCAAAGGACAGTATTCCAATAATTTGCTTCTCTGTAGCTCCATGTTTCTTATTTGATTTTGTCAAATTCTCAACATATAAAGCATGCTTTAATTTGTCACTAACCTGATTACCCATTCTCAAAATCCAAGGCTCCGCCACCATTGCAACCTCCCTCCGCCAACTCTAATGCGAAATCCCACTTCAGATCTCGCCATTATCACATAACCACAGCATAATGGGATTCTGTCAAAGCACAGCACTAAAAAAAAACCACCAAACAGTTACCACCCGACACCGAGTACAATCAATCATAAAAAATGCATCAAGAAACCAAAAGGGTCATCATATCTCTGCCAAGAAAAGTAGAAACAAGAAGCCCAGACACAAAATGCGCGTGGTACGAAAGGAGAAAGTGTGCAAAACGTAGGCGCAATTCGAGTAGGCGTGTTGAACGGCTGTAAATTTTGTGCACTCGATTGATGAACAGTGGGGTGAAAAGAAGAGTGGAAGGAAAAGAACAGAGGAAGAAAAAGAAAAAGAAAAAAAAAGCAGCGGAATCGAATGACGGACTATATTCCAATGCCGTGTGTGAGTTCTAAAGTTTGATTTATACGCATCACTCGAACATAAACATGTAATTTAAGCTTAATTTTCGTTTCTTGGATTGTAAAAAGGAAGTCTTGAAGGAATTTGTGCTGATCATTTCGCAAGAGAAAAAGGAGAAGCAGTTAAAAGGAACGGACCCCAGTTTATGAGAAGATTGAATCTTGCCCGAATAATATTTCAAAGATATTTAATTATAAGCTTTATTTCTTTAGTATTTTTATAGCAACTTGTGAATCTCCCATCTTGTGAAGTAGATACCAACTTCAGCTCAGGCCCTCCAATATTTTTCAATTCAATATTTTACTAAACAAATATCTTTTTTTTTTTTATCTTTATGAGATGATCTCACATATTTTTATTCGTGATACTGTTCAACATTGTCCATATCTATAATAAAAAATAATATTTTTACATAGATGACTCAAATAAAATATATTATATTTATATCATAAAATTGACCGGTGAAACCGTAACTAGTTTTTGTGTTTTTTTTTATATAACCAATCAAAGATAGAAGTCTCACATGAGACTCGAGATCTAGTGGTCTTGAGTTCAAATATCATCAGTTGTACGAGATATTTAGTTAATTATGTTATATTTATATTTAAATTAGATAAATATTTCACCCTATTGTATAAAAAAAACACCATAATTTTATTTTTCAAACGTAACAAGTCATGAAGATGATTTACCAAAAATAACTTTGAAATTTATGGAGCTAGAAAAAATTTAGATATTTGGTCAAAAATGCATTGATGAATCCATAAAGAAATAGGATGGGCAAGACAGCTAAGCTTTTTAATATTGGTTGTTATGTGTGTAAATAGAAGTACAATAAGTTGTGTTTAGATATGAAGCAAAATTATTTATTATGTCATTTTGATATTTTATTTCGCATCAAATTCGATAAAAATATGTTCGATTTTTATAAATTATAAGGCAGTCAGTCCATTATTTGTAGATAGATTAGAAAATATGAGTTTTTTTATATGTTAAGAGAGCGAGCCGAATGTAGTTTATGCAAGATTGAACTTGTCTTTTTACTAAAAGTTATAGCTGGTGATAACAATTTAATTCAAACATTTTAAATCATGCAACAACCTAAACGTCACGTGTCGATTGCTCTCTTCGCAGACAAAATTATTTCACCCCAAGATCTTCCTCCCAAAAATTAAACATTTTGCAATACATGAGAATCGAACACGCCACCTTAGCTCAAATATCAACTGTATGATCGAGTGTTTTTCACTGTACTTAAAATTATAACTTATGGTAACGGTATAGCTCAAATATTTTAAATCACAAAACAGTTCAAATGTCTTGTGTCGAATTCTCTTTTAGCATAAACAATTATTGTACTCCTCCAACCACCACATGTATAATTTTGTTTTTTAATAAAAATAATTTGTAAAAAAAAAAATCAAATGACGAAGCTTTAAGATTTTCATATTTAACAAATAGTATAGATTATGTCGCTGAAAATAGTAAACAAATATGTTCATGAATAAACAAATTATTTCCTGGTAAGATAAAATTAGGTTAACTTCTTAATCCTTTTTCTAGAAGAAAGTTTTTGAATCCCACAATTAATTTAACATTATGTAATAAAACGTGTATATTCTGCAAAATATTGATTAATCCTAAATATTTCACATACACGACTAAAAAAAGAAAAGCAAAAACTTGTGTGAGACGATCTCACGGGTCGTATTTTGTGAGACAGATCTCTTATTTGAGTTATCCATGAAAAAGTATTACTTTTTATGTTAAGAGTATTACTTTTTATTGTGAATATCGATAGGGTTGACTCATCTCACAAATAAATATTCATGACATGTCCTACTCAAAAAGAAAATGCCTCAAATTTGAATTTTCCAGAACACTAAACTTTGATGAGTTGACGCTCACAAATAAGACTTTTTCCATTGTCAAAGTAAACATTTCTTCAGAGAAAAAAACAAAATGTAAATATTCAATACTTTTCTTGAACACAAGAAATTGAGTTGAACTTAAAATAATATATAGTGATAATGGCAAATTTCCAAAAAAACGTATGATAAGATGAGATATAAGTTATTTTGATCACCTAACCACTCAAAATTTGATCTTTTATTTTAACCACTCAAAATTTGATCTTTAGGGAAATAAAAGGATCTATTCAAACAATTAATTTGATTTTTGCTGGAGTACTAACATTGTGCTCAATACTGATGACAAGACCCGAACTTTACTAATATATCTGTCGTCATGTCAGTACAGTAGTAAAAATTATAAAGAATGCGGAAAAAAAAAAACAACCAATTAGAATACAAAAAAATTATAAAGACAAATTTACCAGACTAATATGAAAATTGAGCAGATTAAATAATTGCAAATACTATAGATATGTTTGTACTTTTCGTGGACCTGGGATCACATTTGACTCTTAATTACCCAGTAAGTAAGGCATATCGGAACGCAAAAGAATATTTGTCTTATATGAATTAAGAACAGAAGGACTAAACACCAAACGAATGTGAAAAGTTGCAAGTCTACTGAATTTCTTGCATCAAGTGGCGGACTGGTCAATCCTATCTCTTCTGTAAGGTTATGTCATTAATTATTCGATAATTTGACATAATTAAAATAATTATTGAGTTGTAAATTAAAATAATTATTTATGTCAAATATTTTTAAAAGTGTGTTAAAAATATATATTTTAGAATATCGAAGAATTCAAAGATACAAAATACATATAGAATTTAAATAACACACGAGAACAAAATATATATATATATATACACACACACACACATTACACACACCCTTAAAAGTAAAGAAGAAGGAAAAAGAAGAAGACCAAGCCTTTCCCCTGTTTTCCCGTCGCTCTCATCCTTGTGTTTTTCCGATAGCCAAGCGTCGCCTTGCTGCTGCAGATCGGAGCAGAGACCACGGTGGAAGGTAGCTGAGGGTTGGACGTAGCTTGTATAGGCTGGAATCAGAAGAATCGAGCAGATCGAAGCTCCATTTCGTGAGCCCTGTTTCTGTTCAGTAGTTTTTGGCCGAAGATCTTGAAGTAAAGTCAATATTTAGATTTGTCAAGTTGGTATGAGTATGTTACAGCTCAGTAACATACGACGGTAAAACATAAATTATGTTTTAATTGATATTCTAGGTTACACTGATCGAATCTATGACTTGTTGACTATTGTAAGTTGTTAAATGCCTTCGTTGTGATATATGTTTATTATTTTGACATATTATTGGCATTTAGCATAGGGCATACAGTTATGACATTCATGTTGAGCCCTATCGTTCTTGTTAGCCCGTTGTTGATATCCATTGTTATCTGGCATTGTTGTTTATCTCGGGATTATGGTGTTGCTGATAGGCCTATATGCATGAGACCGTATATGTGATTGAACAATCTCGTGTTTAGTGTAGCCTTTTGAGGTGAGCGCTGAGATTGTCTCATCTAGTTCGTTTTGTTGTGTCATCCTGTTGTATCGTATCAGCTATATGGAGGCGGAATCAGGGGTGTTATTGAGCATAGCCTGGCATACCTCGCATACTTGGCAGGGCGATTTAGCTGCATGACGATGTAGCTCCTTTGTGTGTTGTTGCTCGAGCATTATTCCAGTTGTTATCATACCGTTGATTGGCTCATGTATCCCGATTATCGTTGAGCCGTTCATACATGTCATATTACATTTTATTATATGATGATGCATGATTTATGTTTTTTGTTGCTATTGTTGAACTGTTTCATACAAGAATTCTAACCTCAATTGTTTTCTAGGAGGCTACTGTGGTTGCTATTGGGCACCATGGTAGATCTCCCGAGTCATTTTGCAGCATCAGGCCGATGTTCCGCCAGTGGAGCTCGGGATTGAGGTTGGATTGCTTGGTTTTGTTCATTGGAGTCTCCCAGTTATTCTATATGTATGTCTTGAAGTTTGTTTCAATCCTGTGTTGTAGTTTATTTTCCAGGGAGATACCCCGTATATCTGTAGTGATATTTGATTGTTTTTGTGATGTTCTAAGTCAACCCTGTCGTTTTTATGATCTAGTAAGTACTTGGTAAGTTTTAATTTCTGTTTAGTCATGGCCAGTGCGGCAATAGGTTGTTTGACTTCGGTTTTTGTTTTAATTGCTCTATTCGGAGTATATTTTGATATAAACTGTTGTTTGTGTTTTTCGGATGTCCTATTTGCGGGAAGGTCATGCCGAAATTTTTCTAGGCCCTGAGATCCATTTTAAAGTATTTTAAACCCTTTTTTCACTGCTGCATTAAAATCCAATAATTATTGTTTGATAATTAATTATCATTAGAGTAAATGGGCCTCACATATTCTCTAGGTTTGGTCCATACTCTATGGAGAGATTTAAATTTCATATGGTACAACTTTACTATGTTATTAAATTTGACGATTGTATAAAATTATCATAGGCATACCGTACATTTTTATAAAAGAATAGGTCTAGAGGTGGTCGATACGGTATACCATATCGAAATTTCGGATACCGTATATTTTATCGAAAATACCGATATGGAAAAAATGATATCATTATCGTATCGAATTTACCGAAAAGTCGGTATGCTGAAGTTTCAGTACGGTATCAGTAAAATACCGTCATACCGAAAGTATATATAAAAAACTTCATTCTATTGTAATTTCAAGGCCATTGATCACAAATACTAAACAAATCCCTCAAGACAGTCAAAGAGACCACGAAAAGTATATACAAAACAAATCAATTAAGACAATCAACATCAACCGCAACATGTGTCTGGAGATCCAAGATATCATTGAACACGAATAAACTTCAACCGCAACATGTACGACTTCTTCATCCGCTATCTTTGCAACAATGTCTGAGGTCTTGTGATTTATGAAGCATGTCAGCTTTTTAACAAAGATAAGACTTCTCAACAGTTTAAATTCTCAATTATGAGTCGTGTTGCTTCATTGAACTTTGATTTGGACTATTCCAACATGATGAGTCCAAACAAAAGCTAAATTCTTTATTTTAGTACGCTATCGATATTTATCGTTTTATACCAAAAAAATACCTTATAGTTTTTAAAAATTTAACTTTGTTATATAAAAATATTATATATTTTTTAATTTTTATATATTATTTTGGTATATGTACCGAAAATTTTAAATTTCATATCGTTACCGTACCGAGTATTTCGGTATCAGTACTATATCGACCGAAAATTTCGGTATATCAAAAATTTCGATAAATTCGGTATTTTCTGTACAGTAATATCGGTATACCGAAAATTCGGCATTTTTCCCCACCCCTATGTAGGTCTTTTGTAATATGGTCTCATTGATCTTTATTCGTGATACATGTCAACCCTGTCCATATTTACAATATAGACATGGAAACTTGTTATAATTTTTGGTCATTTGTCAAGTATTCTAATTATCATGATGGTTTTTCAGATGCATAAAATGTATTCATAAAATCTTTTAGATAATTATTAGGACCAAGGGTTTGCAATTTAACTAAAAGTTATAGTTGATGGTTAAGTGCATTTTTTTTCAATAAATGAGAATCGAACACGTGATATTAGTTCTGTTATCAATTATAAATATCAGCGTTTGTCGTTTTACCAAAATTTACAGCTGATGGTAATAGTCCAACTCAAATCTTTAAAATCGTTCAACAACTCAAAACTCACATTTCGATTATTCTACCGAACATGAATAATTATTTTACCGAAATAATTTTTCTAACATTATAAATCAATTTGTACATTATAACCACAACAAGGTTTTTTCTATATTCAAATAGAAAATTTTGAAATTTGTATAACTAAAGATATATTAATTAACTTTCTCAATCATTACTAAATTTCATTCGAGTAATCTCACTTTCAACATTTGGAAAGTAGGTGCATGGGATCCAACGATACTCATCGGTCACACAAGAAAAATACAAATTTGTTGGATGGGAACTTATCAACATTTTAGGTAATTATGTCAAAAAGTGCTCACTAGTTGGAGTTGTTGATTTTTCTTTTTTTTTTTTTTAGCCAAAGACAAATCTTCTTAATGACATTTGATAAACAGATGCCAAGACAATAAGGGAAATGACAAATAGGAAGAACTATCACAAATTGACACCTAAACTTTTTATTTTAATTAATTAATCATTAAAATTTTGATTTAAGTTGTCTTCTAATAGTTCCAAATTAACTTGTGATCTACGTACAAATTCTATGGAAAATATTCCATTTATCTTGTCATGTTGATGATGATGTCCGGAATATGATTTAACGTGGTCGTTTACGAGTCTTCTTTGATTATTGACTCATTCAAAAAAAAAAAAAAAAAAAAAAAAGAAGACAACAACATGATATTCATTTGGAATATGTAACTATGTATGATGCCGATCAAATATTTGAATTTTATATGTAAAATACACTTGAAATATACATAAATGTAGTGGATGACAGATCTCATTCACTTTATCTCTGATCTCTTCATGTTAATATCTATATTATAGGGTGGTATTTCTATTTATATAATATATTTGTGAGTGTTCGTGTCAAATCTATGGTCCAAGCTCAAGCCTGCACGACAATACAACGGATCTCCTATAGCAACTATAGATACATGTTCTTGTTGTACGAAAATGATTAATTTAAGGTACTTCAGAAGTTCGTTGCAGTTCATTGTAAAACATTTTAAATGTTGATTTTTTTTTACTGAAGATACCATAGAATTACCGATCAAAAGTTCTGCATTAATCATGCAGATACCGATATCCCACTTGCCCCAAACGCAATGTGAAGTTATGAATTTAGGTTTTAGGAAGATACAATAAAACAAATTGTTCGAGTCTTTCTTTAAATTATATAAATCTCTCGAATTTTTCTTAAAAAAATACTAATATATAAGTTTTCTATAACTAAATCTTCACAATTCTAAATAATTACTTAATTGTGTGAGTATTTAAGTTGTCACTTACGAGAAAAGTGCGAAATAAATAATTTGCATTTTCTTACTAAAATTTCCGTAAATCTCGTCTGGTGGAGTCCAATTTGAGGGCTTATTTCAAGATTGCAGTTAGGGTTAGGTGAATAATTTAATATTCACGAAGAAGAAATTGGTAAAGCTTTTGAATTTAATTAACCAACTCCTAACCACTGTTATTTACTTTCTTCCTTTATTTATACCAGTAANGCTGGATCAAAAGCTTGCTTCCTGGACAATGATATCAAGATCTGCAACCAAGAGAGTAACCACGTGAATGGGCGCCGGAGGGGTATCCGGCGTGACCACTCCGATACTTAAGTCAGTGAGGAACTCAAGCAAGAAAACCAATGTAACCCAGTGAGAGCTGTGTGATTGGTGTAAGAGTGTAGGCAATAAAATGAATGAGTCCTAAATGCAAAGAGATAACCTGGTATTTATAGTAGGAGAAGTAATGATGACCTCGTTCTTCGTGCTACCTACTAATTATAGTAGGGCGGCTGATTGTACCCTATATCATGACATGTCAAATCACATCTCGCCTGTCTGATTTTGTCAACCACCTAGTATCATAGATAGGACGGCCGCTTACACCCTACCCTACTGGCGTACTTGAGTGTGGTGCTCATATCGAGGTGGTCTGGTAGAAAATCTCCCGGAAGCTTGTACGAGAGCTCGGGCATCCAATAGCCCGGGGAGAAGACGTCCCGGGCATTCAACTGCTCGGCTTCTGTAGATTCTCCCCGCTATCCATCCAGTGTCACGGGTCGTCCGTGACCCAGGCACAATCCATACCCCTGACCCGGGCACAACCCATGACCCGGGCTATCTCGGCGGTATCATCTATAATGGCCCGAAAATTTCGTGTTTGAAAATTTGCGGAAAATTAAAAATTTTCTTTTTAAAATAATTAAAATGCCTCATTCACGAAATAAACTGATGAATCGGGTTTAATGTTTAAAAATAACAGCGGAAGAAATTATTGCTCACGAAATAACAAGTAAAGTAATCCCACAACTGATAAAAATGTTTGAGCATAAAAACGGCAAGTGCTGTAAATGAGGTCCTCGGGTTCCACTACTGCCGACCCAAGCTAGCTCACTGGTCCCCGCCCTCGGCCCCGACATCATCAGCACCTACAACAATCAAGTCTAGTGAGTCTAAATACTCAGCAAGTATATATCGTAAATAACAAGTAAATAAATAATAAAATCGCATGCAAGTGAAAATATCGTGTTATGAGGTATAACGTAAAATATCGTGTCATGATTAATTATAATACGTGCATAACTGAACTAAAAATCATAGTGAAAATGTTTGCTCCTTGGAGCCCTGTAATGAAATAGCATGTAATCATTTTCTGGTGAGATTATGGTCTACGCAAGTGGTCCCTGAACTGAACTGACCGGTAACTGACGACCGGGTGAAATAATAATCGTCTGATCAGACTAATGCCACAGTAGACTGGGTGGTACAAACTGAACTAACCGGTAATTGGCGACCGGGTGAAGTAATAATCCCATGATAGTAAAGTGATCACAAGCAATATCGCATAAATCTCAAAATGAATATTTTGCACGTAATATAATTAAATAACATAATTAAATATCCTGAATAATTTTACTGATTGGGTTGGATCGCTCCCAGGCTCGCTGCGGCTTAAATTTAACATGAAAAATATGCAAATAATTTTCTTGACCAAACTTCGTAATTGAATCCAAAAACGAGACAATTACGCCCAACGACTTCGTATTTAATCATGACTCCGTGCCAACCCGAACCAATACCGAACCATCATTTAGTCATGATTATAATACACTTAAAATGATGAAATAATGCTCCTAAAATGGTAAGAGCCGAAATTTTGGGTAATGGAGGCCAAAACATGAAACGCTCTTTCGAGAGTCAATTTGGCACATCGCACCGTAAATTCTCGTACGACCTCTAAAATTATCCGAATCACAAACGGCCAAAAACATGACCTTCCCAACTCAATGAGGCACTGTCCAGTCTAAGGCCATAGGCTTAAAGCCAACCAAGAACTTGAACGAGCCACTGAACCGCCGCAGCAAGTTGCTGTCACAAAAATACAGCAGCTGTGCTTTGGTTTCCTTGCGTCGTTTGCGAGGCTAATGGCCATTGGGGCTTGAACCACCAACCAGAACCTCTTACCAACATCCTAGAGAATGATTTGAACCATGGCTAAGGGCCCTAGGCCAGCCACAATTCGCATCACACCAGAAACAAATCCTGCGTCCCAACCGAGCACTAATTCTGCGCGTGGGATGTTGCTGTGGTTCTTGCTGCCATGGACCATTCCAGTGGCCATTTGGTTGGCCATGGCATGATCTAGACATCCAGAGGTAGGGTGTGAACCGTGGCTAAGGGCAATAGGCCAACCAAGATCCACACCATTCCACAATACCCGAAACACACTTGTTGTAAAATGAGAAGGGCCGAAAGGGGAAGGGGCTGTTCTTGTCTTTTGATTTAAAAACCGATGCAACCATGGACCAAGCCTCAAAAGGGCGACTTGTTCACGCCTTAGACATGCTAGAGAGGTGTTTTAACCATGGCTATAGGCCCCTAGGGCAGGCAAGATCAGACACTTCCCCTTGACAGCAACATGACAGAAAATCGAACACAATATGCCACTCATGGGGAAGTTGCTGTCATTTCTGGATTCCAGTGGGTATGGGGCTAGAAACAATGGACAAATGTGTTCCTAACATGTCCTAGTACATGCCTAGGAGCAGCCTTGGGAGCCTGGACACGAGCCATCCACCTGAAACACCAAAAACAAGTGAACCGTGAGGAGCACAAGGAAGGCCAAAAATCTGCATCTTTTATTTTCAAAGTTCTTGATATATTTCGGTTATGCCATGGAAATGATGATCACATAATGTTTAAAAATGTTAATATGACTTGATTGAAGAGCAAAGAAAAATATAACATGCCTGGTTTCGCTTTGAAAAGAAAACGAACGAAACGCAACGACGCGGCGCGGAGGAGCCGGAGCGCTTTGCTACCTTGTTTTCTTTCTCGGTTTTCTCTCCTATTTCTTGCTATGAGGCTCACGTTTTTACACTGAATAGCTCTCAAAATTTCGGTGATGGGGGAGAGGAATGATGGTTAGGAGAGTGAGGGGAAGGGGTTGCAATATAAGAGGGATTGCAAGACCAAGTCTACCTCTGTTTTGAATTTGAAATGGTTGATATCAAAAATGATTTTTGGAGGAATAGATGGGTGCCAATGACCGATTCAACATGGCTAGATGTAGGTTGATTATTAATTAAATGGTGATCAAAATGAAAGGATTATCCTACTAATAAATAACAAGGAAAGGGTCAAAGGTGGTGAGTTGTCAAGGAATTGTTTGATCATATAAGGGGTGGCCGAAAATTGAACAATTAAATGGAGGGGAAATATTGTTTAGTTAGTGTATTTTAAACCTTTAGAGCCTGACCTATCCTTTAAATAATTTAGTGAATTAACACCTTAATTATGGAACCTAAATGAACTTATTTCCTACTTACCTCAAGTTACTTAAATAATTCTTTAAACCTCATTTTAACTTAAATTAACTTACTAGTTAGCTAAAATAAATTCTGGGAATGCTTTCTTAATATTAAATTTTATCTCAAAACTCCAACTCCAGTCCGGCCTCACTTAATTAACTGAAAAGATAACATTTAAACTACTGAATAAAATAAATAAATTTAAAGAAGAGAATTTAAATACTCATGCAATAAAAATCATTTTAATTTAAATGCTAGAATTATGCATGGCTTATACGTAGTCTAAATTACGGGTTCTACATCATCACTCCCTCCTTAAATAGTCGGGCTAGAGTCATACTCACTGTCCCGATTAGTCTTGTGTGCCCGGTCAGGGAAAATACTTTGATAGAAAGATAATCAATTCCAGATTATAAAAGCTTCGGGGGCTTCAAATATCCCAGAGATGGGATGAGGTGCCGGGAACTCATATCTTCCGGCCTTGATATAATGTTAGAGGTGCGGAGCCCGGAGCCCGGGTACGGATCGCTAGACTTAGATAATGGTCGAGGTGCGGAGCCTCGAGCCAGGTTACGGATCCCTGGACTTAGCAGACGACTGAGGTACGGGACCCCGGGCCAGGGTACGGGTCCCTGAACTTAGCAGATGGCCGAGGTAGGGGTCCCCGGGCCAGGGTACGGGTCCCTCGACTTAGCAAATGGCCGAGGTAGGGGTCCTCGGGCCAGGGTACGGGTCCCTGGACTTAGCAGATGACCGAGGTAAGGATCCCCGAGCCAGGGTACGGAGCCTTGGACTTAGCAGATGGCCGAGGTACGGATCCCCGGGCCAGGGTACGGAGCCCTGGACTTAATGAGCAACCAGGGTACGGAGCCCTGGGTCTTGGAGTGGTCGAGGTGTGGAGCCCCGAACCAGGGTACGGAGCCATGGATTTAGTGAGCAACCAGGGTATGGAGCCCTGGGTCTTGGAGTGGTCGAGGTGCGGAGCCCCGAGCCAGGGTACGGAGCCCTAGACTTAATGAGCAACTAGGGTACGGAGCCCTGGGTCTTGGAGTGGTCGAGGTGCCCCCGAGCCAGGGTACGGATCCCCGGGCTAGGGTACGGAGCCCTGGACTTATAATGTGCCGGGGCCTCGTATCTCTCGGACTTACAAGAAGGTGCCGGGGCCTCATATCTCCCGGACTTAAGATAATGTTCCGAGGCCTCGTATCTCCCGGACTTACGATAAGGTGCCGGGGCCTCATATCTCCCGGACTTAAGATAATGTGCCGGGGCCTCATATCTCTCGGACTTAAATAATGTGCCGGGGCCTCATGTCTCCCGAACTTACAAGAAGGTGCCAGGGCCTCATATCTCCCAAACTTAAGATAATGTGCCGGGGCCTCGTGTCTCCCGGACTTTAAAAGATTTTTGCTTCTCCTGTTGCATTAGTTTTATTAAAACCAAATCACTAACCTGGAAATACTAAATCCGAATTCATTTTCGGTAGAGTGAAACTTCTCTGGTTGAGATAAATTAGGCGACTAATATAGTCGTATGCTACTGAATGCATAGAAAATGCTCTTCCACGCCAATCCGGAATAGCTGCTGAGCATCGAGCCTATATGAAAATCCCTAGATAAAATCTGAGTGCCGAGCTGGTCGGACTTATTTTTTAATGGAAACCATATCTACGTCTTGAGCTCAAGTTCCCACAGACGGTGCCAATGATGCGATCCGGGTGAAATGGACGAGCCGGGTTGAATGCTCCGCTGGATCTACTATCAAAATAATAAAGGAAAATGAGAACAAGACGTCTGGATCAAAAGCTTGCTTCCTGGACAATGATATCAAGATCTGCAACCAAGAGAGTAACTATGTGAATGGGCGCCGGAGGGGTATCCGGCGTGACCACTCCGATGCTTAAGTCAGTGAGGAACTCAAGCAAGAAAACCAATGTAACCCAGTGAGGACTGTGTGATTGGTGTAAGAGTGTAGGCAATAAAATGAATGAATCCTAAATGCAAAGAGATAACTTGGTATTTATAGTAAGAGAAGTAATGATGACCTCGTTCTTCGTGCTACCTACTAATTATAGTAGGACGGCTGATTGTACCCTATATCCTGATATGTCAAATCACATCCCGCATGTCTGATTTTGTCAACCACCTAATATCATAGATAGGACGGCCGCTTACACCCTACCCTACTTGTTAGAGTAGATGCCCTGCAAGCCAACTGTTGGCTAGGGATTTTATTGACTCAGTTGTAATTAACAATCTTTATTTTAATATAATTCATTATTTCATGGTTTGTTATTTCTTTATCTGTATACCCATGTTATCAAACATAGATAAAGTCCTGGATTATACTTTAATACAAATGAATCGTAATTCGATGTTGAAACTTGTTTGTAAACACTGTATGGTCTAAATTCGTTCCTAGTCGATTCAGCCGCCTGAAACATGGATAAAGGTCGCTTGAGCTCGAAACTAGCATCTGAGATGTTGTGTACTGCGTTTCTTGGTAAGGGCATAGAGATGTCCAAACATGCAGATGGGTAGTCATATGATGATTCTACCGAACAACTCTCCCTCGGACTTTCCAAGTGGTTATCATTCATCGAGAGGATAAGTCCGTGGTTATGATTGTACACCATTTGTCCTTACAACCCGGGACAACACTGAGGCTCTATAAGCTAGAGCTGTGCTTTGACTCGTTTACAGACTCCAGGAGAGTCATCAGGTGGCGAGGTTGGGTACAGTTGCGAAACATATAGGAGCCAGTGCATTGTAGTCGGACATTCACCGCTCACCTGCAGGTGTGGATATCCTATGTGATCTGATGAAATTATAGTGCGTGGAATCTCTGGCCAGAGTATGAGATGTACGTTAGAGAAGGAGTTCTAGAACGGTACATGCGATGCCACTATTTATAGTTATCACATAGTTATCGAATTAATATGCAACCCTCGATGAACCAATGGTTGCAGATTCGATCGGGATATATGAGATGAAGGGACCGTACTGTACATTAATCATAATCGACTGGTTCTTGCAGGCACTATCAGCGATACCTAGGGGATCATGGGGCGATGCTACTAGACGCTCTTACCATGATCCGATGGGTGAAATCAGAAATGAGTTCTGACATTCTTGATCAAAGTGTTGATGAAAAGAATAGGGCTAACTAGGGTAAGCCCGGATAAAGGATTATGTCCTGAATCACAAAGAGTTGTGAACCTACGGCTAGCTGTATCCCTGAACCATTGAGGGTCACACAAGTACTGGATCGTTTGTTCTCGTTGAGAGAATAAATTCAAGAAGTTGAATTTATATTATATAGTAAATTCAAGAAGCTGAATTTATGATAATTAAATTTTGAGAGAATAAATTCAAAGAGTTGAATTTATAAAATTTGAGAATTTAATTTATTAAACTCAAAATGTTGGGTTTATTAGATATTAAATTTTGGAGGTGATATAAATTCAAGGAGTTGAATTTATAATTTGAATAATAAATTCAAATGTTGAATTTATAAATGATTTAATTTATTAAACTCAAAGGTTGAGCTTATTAATTAATAAATTAAATATGGTGGGTAATATGTTTAATGGGCTTGTAGGAGTACAAGTCCAACATATTAAATAATTAAAGTTGTTAATGGACCTTGATTAATTGATTAAATTAGTTGGACTAATCCAATTAATTAATCAAGCCCATTAATGTTAATTGAAGGGCCCAATTATTATACTATAATAATTAGGTCATGGATTATTATAAATAGGGATGGAGAGTCAAAACCCTAGCCACCACAATAAGCAATTTTCGAAAATTCAGCCTCTTCCTCCTCCAAAATTTCGGCCTCCTTGATTTCTTTACATAGGTTGAGCCGTTTCTCGTTTTAGTCTCCAACGTAAAATCTCTTCCAAATTTTCTAGTGCAATTTGGAAGAGGAACATACCATTTAGTCGTGAACTTGATAGGAGGATCGAACAAGGACTCCCTTGAAGAAAGTTCGTAGGGATTCATCAAGAGCTAATCCGATTATACTGGATTAGTTGGAGCCAAGTGAATTAATTCACAAAGGTATAAATTTTCTAACATCCTATGTATGTTTATGAAAACCATACGAACGCCCTATCAAATATATTTTGATTGTCAAAATAAAATAAAATTTTAAAACTTCCGCTGCGTTTGGGCGTGTAGAAAACCGAGATCCAACAGTGGTGTCAGAGCCCAGGTTTTTCTAAAACGTATGGTTTTATATTGAATAATTTGTTTCTAACCACACAAGAAAATTTTCAGAAAATAGATGCACCATTAAAATTATTTTTTTTTCAGAAAACAAAAAAAAAAAATTTTAATCTGTTCGGAACTGTTCCGGGCAGTCTGTGCATGCAGGGACGCGCACGGCAGCGCGCAGACGTTTACGAGCAGCGCCGCGCGTACCTGTGCGTGCCTGCACGCACAGGGGCTGCTGCCACTGCCCGAAACGTTCGGGCAGCGGGCGGGCAGCGCGGGCGGCTGCCCGGGATTGTCTCGGGATACGTGTTGGATGATGGGCTTGAATTATTTGGACCTAGGGTGCGATTTTCTGATTTTTCAAACTTTTGGGCAAAATTGATAAATTTAAAAAAAATTGGTTCAAATTTTATTTTGAAAATTAATTTTTGAAAAATTAATAATTTTCTTGTAAAATAAATAATTAGAATATGATTTTAATTATTTATGGTAAAAATGGGTTTTTACAAGAAATCAATTATTATTGATTTAATTGAAAATTAAATAAAGGGGATTAAATTCTTTAATAATTGTGGTGGTTAGTGATAATATTATTAGATATATAATTTATCAATTAATTAAATTGTTTAATTAAATTGATTTTAATATTTGATATTAAATGCATGAAGGATGATCGAGAGCCTTGACCAATGTGTTAGGTGTATGTTAGGATATTTTACTGTTTTATTCTTTTTTAATATTTGATATTATTAAAGTGGGCCTGGTTTATGGCCCGTTCTCACCCATGAGATGTATCCCTTATGTGCCATGGCTATTCAAATGTAATAATTAGAAATAGTGGGAGATCAAGACTGGAAGATGATGGGCCCGATGATCAAGATGAAGATATGTAAAATATTGGAAGCCTTTGTAATAAGTTGCATTTGCATCCCTGCATTCACCTAGGTTTGGACCTGGATCCATGTATGGCTCACATGGATCTAATAGTGTTGGCGATCGATCATCCTTATTTATTGTTGAATGTCATATTATGATATATGTGATATATAGTAGTATGCATGTATGTATATTATTAAATAATATAGTTGCATGAATCTGGCAAACATACAAACTCGTGACACGCGATTTTTAAATTAAAATGATGAGACAATTTTAAAATTAAAATCCCTCATTTTGAATAAGATTCAAAATTTATATCAAACCGAAAAAGTAAAAATTAAAAGAGTTTAATTTTTCCTTGCCTTCCATCAACCGTGGTTGCATGTTGATCGCTACCCGCGGACAGTGTCTGGCTCATGTTATTGGGGAGACATGTATGCCGGAAAGCTGTGACTTCCACTGGACATATGATGTGAATTGAGTGGAAATCCCATGACTTCGGCTCATATTATTGGGAGAACTCATGGCGACCGTCCACTATAATTCAATATTGATGGGTTGGTTTGACACGTGAAAATAAATGGCGTCATATTATTGGGTCCTTATTAAACGTGAGGCAAAACACGCAGATGTTGTATAGGGATGCAATTGGATTCTACCTTTTAGAAATTATAATTGGCTGATATTATTCGGGATTATAATTGGCTAATTGGACTCTACGTGCCTACTAAAGAAATATGATTTCCCTTTTTCATCAGAGGGTGGTGGAAATGTCAAAATAGTGGGAGGGAAATTTATAAAATGAAAATCCATATTTTATATCTTAGAATTATTTTAAAATTATCAGTAACTATTATCTGGTTTCATTTTCAGTATATTTACGATGTCTACTCGTAACCCGCTTTCAATCATTCTCGATCAAAACAAATTGACTGGCCCTAACTATCATGACTGGTTTCGAAACTTAAAGATTGTTCTGAACTCCGAAAGGATTGCGTATGTGCTTGATAAGAAGCCACCTAAGGAGGCGGCTCCTGATATCAGTAGGACTGAATTAGCTAAGCTTGAGAAACATTGGGATCATGATCTCCAAGCTAAGAGCTACATGTTGGCTTCTATGTCGAATGAACTTCAGAGGAGGTTCGAGGAGGCGGTGAATGCTGCTGACATTCACCTTCATCTGAAAGAATTGTATGCTGTACAAACTCGTTCAGAGAGACATGCTACTGTTAAAGAACTCATGACTACACGCTTGCGAGAGGGGGCTTCGGTCCATGAGCATGGTGTTAGGATGATTGGGCTCATCGAGAAGTTGGTGGGACTCGACTTGGTTATGCCTAGTGAGCTCTCGACTGATATTCTATTGCTGTCTTTACCTGCCTCGTTCGATGGATTTGTGGTTAATTTTAATATGAATAAGCTTGAGGCCACCCTTGAAGAGTTGGTCAATATGCTCACTAATTATGAGGCCACAATTAAAAAGGAAAAGCATGTTCTTCTGGTGGGTTCTTCGTATGGTACGAAAAAGGGAGCCCCAAATAAAGGCAAGAAACGTTCTGCCCCTCCAAAGAAGAACAAGCCCAACAAGAAGCCATACAAGAAACCAAATCCGGGGCCCACAAAGCCTGACAAGTCAGAACAAATCTGTTTCCACTGCAACAAGCCTGGACATTGGAGGCGTAATTGCGCGGAGTATCTTGCCCAGAAGCGTTCTGGCCATGGTATGTTTTATATTGAAGTTAATGTTTCTATTAATTCCTCTTCTTGGGTATTGGATACCGGATGTGGTTCTCATCTATGCAATGATTTGCAGGTGATGGGAAGAAGCAAGAGGCTTAGAGATGGTGAGACCTTTCTAAGACTGGGAAATGGAGCAAGAGTTGCTGCCACTGCCATTGGAGACGTTACTTTAATTTTGGACAATAATTTTAAGTTGTTTTTGAGAGATGTTTTATTTGTTCCTGAATTGGTTAAAAACATTATTTCTATTTCTATGCTTGATAGGGATGGTTATTCTTGTGTTTTTGCTAAAGGTGTTTGCAATTTATACAAGAATGAATGTTTGATTGGAACTGGAGAATTAACAAACGATCTCTATAACTTAAAATTAAAAGATATTCCGTTGAACAATATCCAAGCGCGTACGAAAACAACAACAAACAAAAGAAAAATAGAAGATCCAAATCCCGCACAAATATGGCACGCTAGACTAGGTCATATTTCCCAAAGAAGGATGCACAAGCTAGTGGGAGAAGGCATGTTTGACCTGTCAGACATAAATTCTCTACCAACTTGTGAGTCCTGTCTAAAAGGAAAAATGACTAAAACTCCATTCAGTGGAAACGTGGAACGTGCACATGGTCTACTAGATTTGATCCACACGGACGTTTGTGGCCCGCTAAGTGTTAGCACAAAATTTGGGCATTACTACTTCATTAACTTTACTGATGACCATTCGAGGTATGTGTACGTTTATTTGATGAAACACAAATCTGAAGCATTTGAAAAGTTCAAAGAATTCAGATCTGAAGTAGAAAATCAGCTACAAAGAAGTATTAAAGCACTTCGATCTGATCGAGGTGGAGAATACTTGAGTGCTGAATTTTTGGGTTATCTAAAAGAGAATGGAATTCTCTCACAATGGACTCCACCAGCAACACCACAATTGAATGGTGTTTCTGAACGTCGAAATCGAACCCTGATGGACATGGTTCGATCTATGATGGGATTCACTGAACTGCCTACATCGTTTTGGGGCTTTGCACTTGAAACGGTGGCAATGTTGTTGAATAATGTCCATACCAAAGCAGTGGATAAAACACCATATGAGATATGGATGGGAAAAACTCCCAAGTATTCTTACATGAGAATATGGGGATGTCCTGCTTATGTGAAGCAGACAGTGAGAGACAAATTGGATAGCAGATCCACGTTGTGCTACTTTGTAGGATATCCAAAGAATTCTGTTGGATATTATTTCTATCATCCCAATGAGGCAAAAGTGTTTGTTTCGAGAAATGCCACCTTTTTGGAAAAAGAATTTCTATTAGATAGAAAAGACAAGATGATAGAACTTGAAGAAATTCAAGAAACTCCCTCAACTATAGAAGTTGAACCCATTTCCCAACAACCAGTAGTTGAATCCAAGCTCCTAGAAGGTCTGATAGGGTTATTAGACCACCTGCAAGATATACGCTTCTTCATGAACAAGACCAGGATGAGTCTTGTGTTGGATGTGATCCAATGAACTTTAAGGAAGCAATATCTGATACTGATTCATCCAAATGGCTTGAAGCCATGCAGTCAGAAATGGACTCAATGTATTCAAACCAAGTCTGGACATTAGTGGATCCACCTGAGGGAATCGTTCCCATAGGATGCAAATGGATCTACAAAAGAAAGCTTGGGACGGATGGGAATGTAGTGACCTTCAAAGCAAGACTGGTTGCAAAAGGTTATACTCAAAGGCAATGAATTGACTATGAGGAAACTTTTTCACCAGTTGCTATGTTTAAGTCCATTAGAATACTACTGGCCATAGCAGCATGTTATGACTATGAAATATGGCAAATGGATGTAAAGACTGCATTCCTCAATGGAGACATCAAAGAAGAAATTTATATGTCTCAACCTGAGGGATACACATCAGTAGGAAGTGAGCATAATGTATGCAAACTTCAGAGATCTATATATGGTCTCAAGCAGGCGTCAAGGAGTTGGAACCTCAGATTTGATAGCACAATCAAAGAGTTCGGTTTTGCTAAGAATCCCGAGAACCATGTGTGTACAAGAAAGTTAGTGGGAGTGCAGTGACATTCCTTATACTTTATGTTGATGACATCCTACTCATTGGGAATGATGTAGGATTACTGCAATCAACTAAAGTATGGTTAGCAAGTAAATTCTCCTTGAAAGACATGGGTGAAGCATCATATGTATTGGGAATACAGATCTATAGAGAGAGATTAAAAAGGATGCTAGGACTCACCCAAGCCACTTATATCGATACCATTCTGCAGAGATTCTCTATGGAAGAGTCCAAGAGAGGATACTTACCAATGTGTCATGGTGTTACTCTATCTAAAGCTATGTGTCCTAAAACTGATGAAGGGATAGAGATGATGACACGTATTCCATATGCGTCAGCCATTGGTAGTATCATGTATGGTATGATATCAACACGTCCTGATGTTGCTTACGCTTTGAGTGTTACGAGCAGATATTAGGCGAACTCTGGTCAAATGAATTGGAAGGGCGTGAAAGATATTATTAAGTACTTGAGAAGGACTAAGAACTTGTTCATGGTCTATGGGGGTGGAGAATTAAAATTGGAAGGCTACACTGATTCTAGCTTCCAATGTGATGTAGATGATTCGAAATCGACCTCTGGTTTTGTATTCATTGTTAATGGTGCGGTTGTCTGTTGGAAAAGTTCCAAGCAAGACACCGTTGCGGATTCCACCACTGAAGCTGAATACATTGCTGCACCTGCTGCAGCCAAAGAGGCAGTTTGGATGAGGAATTTTGTCCAAGAGTTGGGCGTTATTCCTAATGGAGTTGATCCAGTCCCGGTGTACTGCGACAACACTGGTGCCGTTGCGCAAGCAAAGGAACCAAGGTCTCATCAGCGATCCAAACATGTACTGAGGAAGTTCCACATCATCCGAGAGATTGTGGAAAGAGGAGATATATATCAGTCGAAAGAGTCCCCTCTGCAGATAACGTAGCTGATCCACTTACAAAGCCCTTGCCAGGACCATTGTTTGAGAAGCATCGCGAAGCAATGGGATTAAAGTTTATGGGTAGTTGGCTCTAGGGCAAGTGAGAGATTGTTAGAGTAGATGCCCTGCAAGCCAACTGTTGGCTAGGGATTTTATTGACTCAGTTGTAATTAACAATCTTTATTTTAATATAATTCATTATTTCATGGTTTGTTATTTCTTTATCTGTATACCCATGTTATCAAACATAGATAAAGATCTTGATTATACTTTAATACAAATGAATCGTAATTCGATGTTGAAACTCGTTTGTAAACACTGTATGATCTAAATTCGTTCCTAGTCGATTCAGCCGCCTGAAACATGGATAAAGGTCGCTTGAGCTCGAGACTAGCATCTGTGATGTTGTGTACTGCGTTTCTTGGTAAGGGCATAGAGATGTCCAAACATGCAGATGGGTAGTCATATGATGATTATACCGAACAACCCTCCCTCGGACTTTCCAAGTGGTTATCATTCATCGAGAGGATAAGTCCGTGGTTATGATTGTACACCATTAGTCCTTACAACCCGGGACAACACTAAGGCTCTATATGCTAGGGCTGTGCTTTGACTCGTTTACTGGCTCCAGGAGAGTCATCAGGTGGCGAGGTTGGGTACAGTTGCGAAACATATAGGAGCCAGTGCATTGTAGTCGGAGATTCACCGCTCACCTGCGGGTGTGGATATCCTATGTGATCTGATGAAATTATAGTGCGTGGAATCTCTGGCTAGAGTATGAGATGTACGTTAGAGAAGAAGTTCTCGAATGGTACATGCGATGCCACTATTTATAGTTATCACATAGTTATCGAATTAATATGCAACCCTCGATGAACCAATGGTTGCAGATTCGATCGGGATATATGAGATGAAGAGACCGTACTGTACATTAATCATAATCAACTTGTTCTTGCAGGCACTATCAGCGACACCTAGGGGATCATGAGGCGATGCTACTAGACGCTCTTACCATGATCCGCTTGGTGCAATCAGAAATGAGTTCTGACATTCTTGATCAAAGTGTTGATGAAAAGAATAGGGCTAACTAGGGTAAGCCCGAATAAAGTATTATCCCCTGAATCCCAAAGAGTTGTGAACCCACGACTAGCTGTATCCCTGAACCATTGAGGGTCACACAAGTACTGGATCGTTTGTTCCTGTTGAGAGAATAAATTCAAAGAGTTGAATTTATAAAATTTGAGAATTTAATTTATTAAACTCAAAATGTTGGGTTTATTAGATATTAAATTTTGGAAGTGATATAAATTCAAGGAGTTGAATTTATAATTTGAATAATAAATTCAAATGTTGAATTTATAAATGATTTAATTTATTAAACTCGAAGGTTGAGCTTATTAATTAATAAATTAAATATGGTGGGTAATATGTTTAATGGGCTTGTAAGAGTACAAGTCCAACATATTAAATAATTAAAGTTGTTAATGGACCTTGATTAATTGATTAAATTAGTTGGACTAATACAATTAATTAATCAAGCCCATTAATGTTAATTGAAGGGCCCAATTATTATACTATAATAATTAGGTCATGGATTATTATAAATAGGGATGGAGAGCCAAAACCCTAGCCACCACAATAAGCAATTTTCGAAAATTCAGCCTCTTCCTCCTCCAAAATTTCGGCCTCCTTGATTTCTTTTCATAGGTTGAGCCGTCTCTCGTTTTAGTCTCCAACGTAAAATCTCTTCCAAATTTTCTAGTGCAATTTGGAAGAGGAACATACCATTTAGTCGTGGACTTGATAGGAGGATCGAACAAAGACTCCCTTGAATAAAGTTCGTAAGGATTCATCAAGAGCTAATCCGATTATACCGGATTAGTTGGAGCCAAGTGAATTAATTCACAAAGGTATAAATTTTCTAACATCCTATGTATGTTTATGAAAACCATACGAACGCCCTATCAAATATATTTTGATTGTCAAAATAAAATAAAATTTTAAAACTTCCGCTGCGTTTGGGTGTGTAGAAAACCGAGATCCAACACTACTGGCGTACTTGAGTGTGGTGCTCATATCGAGGTGGTCTGGTAGAAAATTTCCCGGAAGCTTGTACGAGAGCTCGGGCATCCAATAGCCCTGGGAGAAGACGTCCCGGGCATTGAACTGCTCGGCTTCTGTAGATTCTCCCCAACTTGAGCTATCCATCCAGTGTCACGGGTCGTCCGTGACCCGGGCACAATCCATACCCCTGACCCGGACACAACCCATGACCCGGGCTATCCCGGGGGTATCATCACAAACTTTATTTTTGAGTTTTTATTTAGTTCTAAATTAATCGGTTTTTTAAGGGAAATATGGATATTTTGAGGAGAAAATGGTAGCTATTATATGTTAAATATGTAATATAGATTAATATTAGACGTAGTTTATGTATATATATATGATTTTGGAAATCATCAAATTACTCAAAACCCTAACGCAGTTGTGTGGTAAATCGATTATGGCAATCGAGTTCTAATGAAAATCGAAATGGTAAAGAGACAAACATGTCGAACGTAAAATTAATACAATTTTCCTATATTTTAACGAACTTCTGAAAGAGATCAAAACGTGTTCCTCACGATTGTTAAAATTAAAGGTCATTCTTTTAAAATTTGAAAGTGTGTACCCATGCAAAAAATATAGATGCTAAGCAAAGTTAAAGAGCGATCGAAAATGGAATAAAGCAAGAAAAAAACAAAATTGTGTTACACTTTATTATGTAGAAAGTTTCCTTCAAAAATAAATTAGTCAAAGCTAACAAATTGGACTATTAGCTTGACAATTTTGAATTATAAATATTTAAAAAAGCTTGAAATATTAAATAACTACATAACAACTTGATAATTATAAAGGTTTTTTATATATATATATAAAAAGAAAAAAGAAAGAAAAAGAACGAAAGAAGAGATTTTTTTTGCCGAAGATTTCGTGATTGTTTAATAAATGTTTATTTTTATTCGTACTATTGTCTAATTTATAATATAATTAATGAAATTAATTAGCTAGATAATTCGATTAATTTATATTGATATATCTGTAATTTATTTATTAAAAAATACGCTTAATTATTTTTTAGATCCAACAATTAACCAAATAAATCAAAGTAAGGGAAAACTTTTATTTTTTGTGTTTTTTCTATTGAACTAACCAAATAAGTCTAATGTGTTATCTGGACTAATTGATTTATCTGATTAATACAACAAAGCTAAAAATCTAATTATATTTGGTTTGAATTTGTAAACGTCAATCAACAACTTTATATTTGAATGATTTACATTTATGTTTCTTCGGCCCAGTTTTAAAATGCCACAATTTGGCCCACTGAGACAAATTTGGGCTTTTCTNTGCGAATCCCATACCCATTTTCATCTCTGCCCCCATTTACGTATTTTTAATCGGGGATTCTCATCTCCGTCTCTACGAGACTAAAGTCCTCATTACAATCTCCATACCCGAATTTTTAATTGAGAAATCTCTTTCTCTATTATTCGGGGGGCATACCCGCTACGAAAAATTTGAGTTTTTTTCAAACCCGAACACCCGGTAAAATTACCATCCCTACTTGTCCTTGACCATGTCTTGCCCATTTGTAACAATTTAATCTTTAGTTTATAGTAAAAAATTAGTAAATTGTTATAAAAAAAATTGATGACAATTGAAACAAAGTGTAAATAAATGGAGATGTTCTTCTGGGAAATTATAAGTTGAAATAAATAATAAAATCATAATATAACCTGTAAGTAGTGTAAATCAATTAATTTGAAATTTTAGATGAATGAACTCTATTCAACTGTTGATTTTTTTTTTTCATCGAGTTCAAATGATAGATATTCGTTTGGTTTTGAAAAAATACATAATTGAAATTATCACAATAATATTGGAGGGTCGGCCAAGAGGACCAACCCTATAAATTTTCCAGAAATTGTGTCGGCCATATGTCTTGATAGCCATACAGCACTAACCCCACGAGGCTAGCATGGCATATTTAGCCAACCGACCCTTTTAAAACTTAAACAAACGAGTACACCTGGCTCTTATAGAAACACGTTTCGGTTGGGGCTTTAACATTCACCGATGTGGGAATAACTATTTCATTCAAATACCACAATTTCGAAAATATATTGTGATAAATTAAATCACATTCTAAAAATTAAGATGATAAATTAAATCACATTCTAAAAATTAAGAACCTAAATGAACAGCATATGAAAAAAAAATTTAAAACTTGAATTCGTTTCAATGAATTGCTTAAAAAATTTTGATCGAGTTCGTTACGAAAGATTCAAATATATTTGCGAAACTATTCGAACTATTGCCCGAAAATAAGTACTCAAAAATTTTGAAACATAAACATCATCTTTATTATTAGGAATCAGAAACTACTAGCTACATCATAAATAAAGGAAGGCGAAGGAATAACTCGGCCTTTCCGACCAGTCATAGAACTAGCAGCCTTAACTAAATAATGAATCGCTTGATTCGTTGATCGGAGAGAGAGAAAAAAAAACAAGAATATAGATCTATAGTCTTCCCATATCAAGCCCAAACTAGAGATATCATAGATTGAATTCTTCAAAACATTAGTAACCACCTGTGCATCCGATTCCACAAAAGATGTTTGAAAGATGTAGCTCTTTAAGCCAACTCAAAACCTCGCTGATGCTCAATGCGATCCTGGATGAGCTGTGAACCAATGAGATCGAGTTCTAGGAAACTAATGCAGCATTTTTATTGTTCATTCCAAACCACATCATTCCGATTTTTCCACATGCTCCGTGGTACAACTGTCACAATCTCAGTATCTCCATTCTTACCACAAGCTTTTAATAATATGGTCGTGGCCTGTCATTTCGTGCGACTATCTCCACTATAGTATGCATTGTCCAAAACAACGATTTTTATCAACTGTAGCAAATAAAGAAACTTCATAGAAGTCGAAATATGAATAAATAGATATGTTTATTTTTTTTATATGGATAAATAAAAGATCTAAATGGTAGAAGAAACAACTGCGTGTGTTCACTAAATTAATCCACCACTCTCTGAACGAACTCGTTGAACCAAATCGTGGTGACTGATGTATTTATTTAATAATATATAATTATATTAATAAAATATTAAAACTCGCAAATTACGAATTATAATAATTTAGGTTAAAGTTCGACTTGAATTCTATAACTTTATATGCAAATAAAATATTCTTGAGTCGGTTTTTATTTACGTCACTTCTAACAACATAGTCTTTGGCCTTAAAAGAATTGAGAAATTGTATTCCCTAAATGGAAACAAACAAATTAATTGAGTTCGCCAACCATTATTTCTTACCATTCCTCTTAGGTATAGTTTGGTACAATGGATAAGAGAGGGATCGATAAATAATCCTCATTGTCCCACATTTGGTACCTTTTTAGAAAGTCCATGATAATTGTAATGCTCATGGGCTGTTCCCGATCCAACTGGCGGGAGTCGGTTATCCCATGGCCCATTACTCAATGACTCCTCCAGCCCAGGCACTGGAGTTTGTACCTCCCCAAACTCGAACCTATGATCTCCTGGACATATAGATACTTAGCACAAGTCTGGTACCAATTGAGCTAGTATGTCCAGGAGATCTTAGGTTCGAGTCTGAGGAGGCACAAACTCCAGTGCCTAGGCTGGAGGAGTCAGTGAGTAATGCTGTCATGGGATAACCGACTCCCGCTAGTTGGATCGGGAAGAGCCCATGGGCTTTACAATAAAAAAGGCGCCTTTTATTGTAACGACCCATTACAGGCCCAGTGGACCGTATGGGCGGTCCACTGGGCCGTCGATCGAGGCAGTGGGCCGTATGGGCGGACCACTGGGCCTGTAATGGGTCGTTACAATAATACCATGAGCCCGTGATAAATAATTTTATACAAGGATAAAATATCCCTTTTACGAGATGTGATAATTTTAATTTAATGATAAAAACACCATAAATGACTTAATTGCCCTCAATATATTAAAATCTTAAACCTTATCGTTCTCTCATTTCACCGCCCCATCAAATAAATAAANTATAAATTTAATCACTCTTATTAAAATCATACAAAACATTAAATATAATATCCTACATCTTATTTATCATTAACTTATCTTTATATTATATATCACATGTTTATCCTATCATGTGTATCAAACTATACATTAATGTACGTGGAATAACATAATCACATGATACTGAATACTGAGGTCCAATATTAAATCAATTCACAAAGATTGAACGAAAATTTGAAAATATTATTAATATATGTTTATTAACTCGAGTTTTCATTATACATATAACTTGTTATTAAGGTCGAAAATCTAATATTTGGTTCTTTTTTCTTCCAAAAAAAAAAAATTTCCAACGCTTTCAAAAAAAAGAGAAAAAGAAAAAAAAATCCAAACTTAATAGAAGTAACATAAATATATTATAATCTTCTATTTATTTTATAAAAATCCATTTTCATATTTTCGAGCTTTGTAAAGACCTTGACCACATTCGAATTTGTCTGAAGGGTGTATGAGAAATTCTGTAATATTGAATATTTAAATAAATCATGAAATTGAAAACTATTTGTTATCCAATAAAAACCTAAAATTTCTAGTAATAAATCAAAATCCCATACAAGATTAGATATCTGATTATAATTTGGGTGTTTTTGCTTGAGCTGTACGAGATTAAAGTCTCATATACCATTTTTAGAGAGGGTGATGTGAATCGTTAAAAGTGTTTTCTATATAAAAATCTCTTTCGACTGGGAGTTAAAAAAAACATAATCACAAATTTTGATTCAAGATCTCATATTCCTAAAAAATATAATATTACCATTCTATATATTTTAACATTTTAAAATATTCAGAATTATTCAAAAATCAAATATCATAAATACTTATATTATGTGACAACTATAATAAAAAAAATTCCTTAAAAGAAAACTTTTCGTGCCTTTAATTTCCAAATAATACAATTTTAGAAACTCGTTTTAAGACAACTTATTCTCGAACACCCCTAACCTATTGTTCTTAGGTGATGCTATGAAACGTCTACTTATTTAAAAGTGTGGAAATATTTTTTTTAAAAGCTCACGTTTTCTAAATAAGCATTAGAATGTTTTGCATGCATGCGTTCTACTGAAAAATATAGCCCTTAAAATAATCGTAAATATTTGACATTAAAAATATAGCAGTTTAAAATATTGTCAACTCGGCCCACAATCATGCTTAAATAAAATAAAACGATTAAAATCTTGAAAATCGATAGCGTATCATAAAAATGTATAAAACTGCTCGTGTCTACTCAAAGCTCATAAAAATCGTGATGTGTGGAAAAGTGTGATCCTCGGGTCGTGCGCGCACATCCAGCCTGCATACTCAGAGTTTGGCATCTCCAGTCACCTCAGATAAATGCCCACTTGCAAAAAACACGTCTAGTGAGTCTAAAAACTCAACACATCTGCACCGTTAATAGCAAATATATATACATATCATACAACGGTGAAAAATACCGTATTCAACATATATTTCATGAACTTAAAAGCATGAACATAAACGTGTCATATAAAATCGTAACATGTCAAAGAATGTCTCATCCTGTCATCATATACGAATACATTTTCTTTTTAATTGAATTCAGTTCATTAGTTGTGACTTTCATATCAGCTCTATCGTATCAGCTCAATTCGATGGATCCATATATAAAACCGTGGTACCCGACGGCGAGGATATCAGCGACATCATTATCCGTCCACTGAGCCTTGGAATTAGCTCATAATATCTCATGCCATCATATACATATACATCGTCAGTCACAACCAACTTTCATCCTTCAAAAACATCATCATATTCATCACTTAATAAAAAAACGTGCATAAACGTAACTTTTTCTTGAAACCAAGCATGCACCGTATTTTTCATAATTACATAAAAATCATATACATGATGCAACAACATTTAAAACATGATAAAATGTGCTCAGGACGCTGCCAGATTAAAATCTCACCCCGGGTGCAAATGACCTCTAAAATTCGACCCGAAGCTTACCAAACTCGTTAAAACATCTCAAAACATATTATAAGTGCTTTTTAGACATAAACTCGAACCCGTTCCAAAACTTAACCGATTAGTTTTAAAACTTGGACCGAGGTCTCGGTTTTAACCCGAATCGACTCGAAACATAGCCAAATTTTTCCCAAGTTTTTACCACACCTTATAAACATCTAAAAGGCCTTAAAACCATCAAAACGAGTCTCCCTAACCATCGAGCAAATCCCTGAAAAGCTGCTGGATTCTTGCCCTTCCTAAATCACACCCTAATGTGCTCACCTTCCAAATATCACGATGCTAGCCTACCCCCGAAGGTACCAGTCACGAACTAGCCTGCCCTAGACTTAGACCAGACTACTGGAACTACTAGAGCCGCAGACACAGCCACATGCAGCCTACACGATGTCCACGAACGCTAGAACCCGAAATCCTTTCACCCGAGCTTCAATCCTCAACGCGTGCGGGTGGCTGTACAGATGGTTCCAGCGGTGGTTGGGCCTCCCTGGGCCGTGACTCAGACCCACCAGGGTCTGGTCCAAGCCTCAGTTCAGTCCTTGCAATGCCCGCACCAACCCTCACTCGATCCACAACCCAAGCGAGGCACACCTCTCGGCCTTTCAACCTACAGCAAACCACAACCGATTCTAAACACAAAACAACATCTTGACACCATGATCAGCCCCTTAAAAACCAGAAACTGCAGCCCCTTGCACAACAGTAAGAAAAACGTGAGTGACACAAAAACAATTGCAATAGATAAGCATAAACTGACGCCGAGGAACACACATGCATAGATCGAAAGATTTACATACTTTATCACACATTTTTCATAAATATGGCGTGAATGATACATAAAAGAGAATACATGCCTACCTTGATGAGTTTTAGGCAAGAAGATCGAAGAAAGAGCGTCGGGAAAGCACCGGAGGGAATTTTATTGAAAGAAAATGCTATGACCGAAAGCTCCTAAGCCTAGCTGCTGAAACCCACGAGAAATGAGTGGTTGAAGAAGGGGTTGTCGTCTGATTGAATGAGGGTTAGGGTTAGGGAGTGCTTAGGGTAATTATTAAATAGTTAATTGTAAGATAATGGGCCCTTAATTGCATTAAATTTTTTAAAGAAGTCTTGAGCCCACTAAGCCCAAAAATAGGCTCATCAAGCCCAAACACACTCTCGGAAAATATTTCGTTTAGGTATGTTTTAAAAAAAATGCTCGGACCCTCAAAAAGTCCTCCGTTTCGATAAAATTTACGTATCGATTAAAAATATGCTCTGGGAGATAAAAATACCCAACGAAGCTCATTTCTTGAAAAATACATTTAAAACACCTTATATCAATTAATAAAACTTAATCATCTGATTAAAATAATTTTCTTGGTAATTCTCTGGTTTCCGTTCCTTGTTCAAGCGCGAAACGCAACTTAAAAATCTTGATGCATGAATTTTTAAAATATCATGAATAAATCTCTATCATGCAATAATTATGCACAAAATGCATAAAAATATTTAAACACATGATTTAAATAAAACCCTAGATTGCATGCAGTCAGGTTTCGTGAATTAAATTTCTGAACCTTACATGCTATATCAGGGCATATTATAACTAGATTGGATTCCAATTTTGTGTTACTAAAAATCATTTCAAGTTAATAAGACTAAAAATAAAAATTCTAAATCCTAACAAAAAGGATTAAGTGAAAGAAAAAGTTCTAAAATTTATTTAATAAAACAAAATAAAATAACTTTTATATTATTTTTTAGACTTCACTTAAACAAAATTATGAGGTCATTTAATTCACCCAAAGTTAAATATTTAGATTTCACCTTAAATTTAGTATATTTTTCATTATTTTAACTATTATTCAGCTCGATTAAATTAAAATCAAATTATGCTCAAACTAGAAAAACTTAATACTTGACCTTGATACTAGGGCCTTGTTCTCATATTAAATCCTCAATCATCATCCATGTCCTCGTCTCTATGGGGTAGGCTTTCCAAATATCATTCATCTTCTCTATAGGAACGCCCATCTTCTCCGGGAGGAGTTCGATGCCGAAAAGAGTCATTAATAGAAGCATGGTAAAAAGAGGAACATCAGAAACTTTAAGAAGCATAGCATTTATGTGAATATTTGGACAACAAAAAAATTCCGAAAGCATGTTCATGCACACATCGGCACTATGTCCTGTGAATCGAATCTCATGTGGCAAGATTTCGCTAGGCAGTAGCTATCCCAAGGGCACATAGGACATGGAGAAACCGACAACAAAACTGAAGATAGCGATACAAAGAATTAATGTGTGTGATTTTGCCGGCTTACCAGGGTTCCCATCCACTCCAAACTTCGAACCAATGCTTACCATAATTATCTCAAATGATACAAATTTAATTAATGAAAAAAAATTTAATGATTGATCAAATCACATTATATTACCAGACAGATGAACATTTAGCTGCCACCTAGGATAAACATGAATCTCCTTCCGCATTTAGTGGATACAAATTACAATGGTGGCAAGAAAGATCACAGCTCTGGACATGAAAGATAACAACGATGGGGAATTGTTTCCGAGCCGAATAATTTCGAAAAGAATAGGTGAATATAACCTGATGAGATTCGCTCCGACGAGTTGATGGAAGAACACAATAAAAAACAAACAAAAGTTGTGGCTTGTATTTCCTTTTCAACAAATTGTTCCAGGGATGCTATATTTTCTTGAATGCGATACTAGCCGCCACTAAATCATTAAATGCTTCGTTTTATGTCTGTAGCTTCCACTCATAGTTCACAATATCCTTCGAGCTTCCTTTGGCCTACCTCGTTCGATAACTGAGTTGGGTGTCTTTGGGAAGAAGAATGATCCGGTGATAAAGATCAGCTCAAGTAACGCAGTGGGCCCTAGACTTACACGCCACCCGTTTTTGGGTGATTCTATGGCATAGTTCATGTGATACCCTTGTCCCACATCTAAAAAATAAAAGATTTAAAATGAGTTTATAATGGCTTACAATGAACTTCTATAGCAACTTAGGTTAATCATTTTCATAAAGCGAGGACGAATACGAAGTAGATGCTATAGGGGCCCATTGTGCAGTCTTGCAGACGGGAGCTCGCGCTCGAGGCGTGACACAATGGTATCAGAGCCGGTCACGGGCATGGAACACCGAGAAATAAGTGCTATGCAGGGCAAAGTGCTACGTGCATGGGAGCCACCTCTTGAACCTGCGGGGCAAAGTGCTACATGACGGGAGCCACATCTTGAACCTGTAAGAGCCACCTCTAGATTCTCGGTGCTGGTGGATCGAGGGGTCAGGCCGCGACGAGGACGTCGCGTTCTGAAAGAGGGGTGATTGTGATACCCTTGTCCCAAATCTAAAAAATCAAAGATTTAAAATGAGTTTATGATGGCTTACAATAGACTTCTATAGCAACTTGGGTTAATCATTTTCATAAAACGATGACGAATACGAAGTAGTTGCTATAGGGGCCCATTGTGCAGTCACGCAAGCTCGGGCTCGGGGCGTGACAGTTCAGATGATAAACAACTAAGATTCCGAAGTTAATGGAACGCTGGAAGCAGATATCTAGTGCCCCATGATGTTTGCATGGAGTCATTCCCGACAGATACAGTGATGCAGATTGAGAGAGAAAAAAAACGGATTAGTTCATCATCAGACTACATATATCTCACACATACACCTTGTGTTAGAGTAGATGTTCAATAAGTCAACTTATGTCTTGAGTTTTATTGACTATTGTGTAAAAACAATCTTTATTTTAATAATATTTTATGATTTGATCCAATTATAAAATTTATATTATCTATATACTCATGCAAGCTGCATAAATAAAGACCTTCAATAAACTATGTTACTATGAGATCGTACATATGATGGCGATCGTCAAATTCATTTATAAGTTACTGTATATTCTAAATGTGTTTCTAGCCGATTCAGTCGCCTAAAATAAAGATAAAGGTCGCTCGAGCTTGATTTCGAGAGTAATGACACCACGTTTCATTTGTATAGCCCCAGAGATGTCTAAACATGTAAATGATAAAAGGGGATCGATTTTAGGTGTTCAAATGTGCAACGGAAGTTCAAAATTTTATTTTCAAGAAGAAAATCGAACACCTCTACTAAGATGTGTAGCAAATACAAAAACACAATATATGACATTCATAGTGTGTTTAAGAAATTACCTATCAATCTCTTGAGATTGATGTTTGGCTCCAACCAAGTTGTAAACAACTAGGCTCTTCAAGGATGACAATCTACAAGCCTTCCTTTGAACACTTCTCGTTCAAAAATCAAGCCCACCACCAACTAGGAAGATCCCCTCTTATTTTGCACTAGAAAAATAAGAGGATTTTTCAATGAGAAGTGAGAGCTTTCTTCAACAATTGAAGGAGCAAAAATTGGAGAGAATGTGACTCAAATTTTCGGCCAAAGTTGTTAGGGAGAGAAGGGAGGATGACTTTTCTTGGTTGTGGAAAAAATTAAAGCAAAAAGGTGCATGCCAAGCCTTGGTTATACAAAAAGTTATCTCCCAACCTTTCACCTCCCATGCATGCAAATCTATTTGGGTTATTTAACAATTAAAAACACATGGACTTAAATTTAAATGTCTCAAACAAATTTGAGCCCAATTAAACTTTACTTGATTTTACTCAAGCCCACTAGTTTAATAATTATTTCTAATTGGGCTCTACACGGCCCAATGTTATTTAATTAATTCAACACTTGAATTAATATAATTATTTGGACTCTACAAGGCCTACTAGTGTTTAATTAATTCAACACTTGAATTAATTTAATTTAGTCCATAATAATGTTTATGAAAATCACAATTTTCAAATACATTATTTGTTTGGCCAACTTTTAACACATGAACACTTCCTTAAATTAAAAGTTACATTCTCCTTATAGAAGTCATACTTCTATTTTTCCTTACGCTTATAAACTCCTTTATAAGCCGTTCAACACGTTGAACTATTTTACTTCTCAACGGGATCTAGAAAGCTAGCACTTGTGTGGCCCTCAATGGTTCATTGATACAACTAGCCGTGGGTTCACATCTCCATGTGATTCGGACTGAACATGTCCTTATACGAGCATACCCCAATTGCTCCATTCTTAATTATCAACTCCTTGATAACAAGAACGTCAGAACTCAAGTCTGATAGTACCCAACCAATCATGTTAAACGCCTAGCAGCATTGCTTACATGATTCCCTAGGTATCAAATGATAGTGACTGCAAGAACCATTCTATTATGGTTAGCGTACAGTACGGTCCCTTCATCTCATATATCCCGATTGATTCGACAACCATTGGTATATCGAGAGTTGTCAATGAATCGATACTATGTGTCATGTCGTAGTTGCATCGATGGTGTAATCTATGAAACCCCTTTCATAATTACCACCATACTCTGATAAGAGATTTCAAACTACATACACATGAGATCACATAGGATATCAATACCCGAAGGTAAGCGGTGAATCCCCGACTACAATGCATCGACTCCTATATGTTTCGCCAAAACACCAACCTTGCCACCTGATGACCCCATGAGAGTCGGTAAACAAGTCAAAGTGTAATGCTAGCACATAGAGTCTCAATGTTGTCCCGGGTCTTAAGGACTAATGGTGTACAACCATAAACTAGGACGTTTCCACTCGATAAGTGAGAACCACTTGGAAAGTCTTTTATGGAAGGTTGTTCAGTGCACTCTACCAGGAGCACCTATCTGCATGTTCGGACATTACAATGTCCCCTACCAATGAAACATGGTACTCACATCGTAGATACTAGTCTCAAACTCGAGCGGCCTATATCCTTCTTAGTGGCGGCTGAATCGACTAGGAATAGTTTAGAATATACAGTATTCTAAATATGAGTTTCATGATACTCATCATATGAGCATCTCATATTCTTTCTACTATTTGTATATTCATGGACTTTATCTATGCAACATGCATGGGTAAACAGATAAAGAAGTGCCAAAACAATAATTTCAAATATTATTAAAATAAAGACTGTTTATACATAGAGTTTCATTGTTAACACTCAGCCAACACTTGGCTCGACGTGCACCAACTCTAACAAATGAGTGATCATATGATAATTATACTGAACAACCATCTCTTGCACTTTCCAAGTGGTTATCACTTATCGAGTGGATAATTACGTATGTCTAAACATGTAAATGAGTGATCATATGATAATTATATTGAACAACCATATTTTGCACTTTCCAAGTGGTTATCACTTATCGAGTGGATAATTACGTGGTTATGGTTGTACTCCATTAGTCCTTTGACCTGGAACAACACGAAGGTTGTACGGACTAGCATTGCACTTTGATTCGTTTATCGATTCCACGTGGGTCATCAGGTGTCGAGATTGAGTATAGTTCGATATATCATTGATTTCAGATTTCATCGAGATATATATGTTGAAGGGACTATACTGTACACTAATCACAATCTATTGGTTCATACATACACTATTAGTGATACCTGTAAGATCATTAAGTGATACTACTAGACGCTCTTATCATGATCCAATGGGTGCTATCATAGTTGAGTTCTAAAATTCTTGTGATCAGGAGGTTGATGCACTTGAGGTGGTTAATTAGAGTAAGCTCATATAAGAGACACATGTTTTCTCGAATCACATGCGTTTAGTGAACATACAACAAGCTGTATCTCTAAATCATATAGGGTCACACATATATTGAATTATATGTTTCCGTTGAGATAGTCAAATTCAATGTATAAGCCACGAATTTTAAAAATTTTGAGTTATTATTCTTGTACTTAAAGTTGTACCAAGTTTATCCAATATATTTTATTTAAAGAAATCCAAAATATTTAAAATTGTGTGAGATAATTAAATCATGGTGTAGAAATATTAATGGAATTCGAAACTCTGTGATAAGCCTACATTTTGTGTTGGAAACTGAATTTCGGAAGTTTGACAAACTGAGCATTTAATAGATTGAACTAACTGATCAAGAAGACTGATAGTAACTGATCAGTTATAGCATATCACCTGATCTTTCAGCTGTACACATCATCAGTTAAAGAAAAGGACATTCGACCGACAACTGTACAAAATCAAACTGCAACTAGTAGTGGGATCGCCGCATTTCAGAAAAACTGCAGTGTAAAGGCCCGTATTTCGTAATCATATTTCGCGGAATTTTCAAAAATTTTCTCTTTAAATAAATAACTTGCGTCATTCATAAAATAAATCTATAAATAGATTTAACTTTAAAATAACAGCGGAAGTAAATATAGTGTTTCAAAACAACAACTTAAAAATAATCCAACATATTAAAAACTGAGTTTGAACATAAAAAGGTGAATAAACTGAAACATGAGGTCCTCGGGTTCCTAATACTGCTGACCCAAGCTAGCTCACTGGTCCCCGCCCTCAGTCTCGACCTCATCAGTACCTACAACAATCAAGTCTAGTGAGTCTAATTACTCAACAAGTATATATCGTGAATAACGAGTACATATATCATAAGATCGCATGCAACGTAAAAATATCGTATCGTAAAGCGCAACATGAAAATCGTATCATGAGTAAATATAAATACGTGCATATCTGAAAGTCGTACGTAAAAGATTTGTTCGATAGAGCCCTGTCATAAAATACCATATTGAGGTTTTTCTGGTAGAGATAATGTTTCAACGCAAGTGGCCCATAACATATCTTGAACGTCTGATCGGACTAAACCACAGTATACTGGACGGTAGAGATCACCACAGCCGTTGGACTGGATGTCCGTACCCATACATAATCGTAAACCGGTCGTAAGTCACCGGGTGGAGAGATCCCATAAGCGTGAGGTGACCACAAGACATATCGCATATATCTCAAAATAAACATTTTATATTTTATGCACGTAATATAATTATAACCCTATTTTTACAAGATTAGTTTGATGGTTCCCAGGTTTGATGCGACCTAAACCTAACATGAGACACATGCAAATAATCTCAACTTGACAAAACTTCAAATCCGAACAAAAAACGAGGCAAACGAGACCGACAACCTAGTTTTCAACCATGGCTTCGTACCAACCCGAACCAACATTGAACCATCGTTTAGCCATGATTAAAATACACCTAACATAATGAAAGAATATCCATAAGAACTGTAATACACGAAAAATAGTGAATAGATGCCAAAATCATGAAACACTCTTTCGAGAGTCACTTTGGCACATTGCACCGTAAATTCTTGTACGACCTCTAAACTCAACCAAATAACGAACAGCCAAAAACATGACTTTCATAACTCATTGGGGTACTGTCCAGTCCAAGGCCATAGGCTAAAAGCTAAACAAGAACTCAAACAAGACCTCTGAACCGAAACATTGCTGCTGTCAAAAGCACGATGGCAGCAGCTGTGCATTTGCTAGTTATTTTAGGGAACTACTGGCCATTGGGCCTAAACCAGTGATCAGAGTCCCTTACCAACATCATAAGTCATGGCTTGAACCATGGCTAAGAGCACTTGGCCAACCACAACTCAAGCAAATACCTGGGACCACTCAAAGCTCCAATCGAGAGCACCGAAATTCTGTACTGTGTGATGTAATGCATTGTTTTGCTGTCTTGTATCATTCCGGAGGCCATATGCTTGACCATGGCTCGATCTAGACATGATGAGGTATTGTGTGAACCATGGCTAAGGGCTAAAAGCCAACCAAAATTCACCTAAACACCCAAAACCAAAGACTCACTCACACAAAACCAGAAATGAAAAACCGATGGGCACATTGCATTGTTGTTGTAAAAATTTGATGGATCCGTGAACCAAGCCTTGTAGACCGACTTGGTCATGTTCTAGACATGCTAAGGGAGGGTTCTAACCATGTATATAGACCGTGGGCCTGCCATGGTTCGAACACCTTAGACAACCAAACAACAAAAATCGTGGCCCAAAATTGCAACTACGGGAAAGTCTTATTCTTATTATGTCAATTCTTTAACATGGGCGCCTGGGCTTGAACCAATGAATCATCAATACTCTAACACACTCTAGATCATGCCTAGATGCAGTCTTGAGTGCCTGGGACCGAACCCACTACCTGGAATCAACAAAACATCCCAAGCGTGAAGCACAGAATAAATGGCCGAGAAGGCCTGTACAGAATTTTACAAAGTTTGCTGTCATTTTGGGTTTTGTTTCGTGAATCCTGAACATATAATGGTTTAAAATATCTATATGACTTGATTGAAGAGGGAATAAACAATATATACATGCGTGGAAATCTGTTTTGAATAAAACAAAGCAGCACAACGAACACGGCGCGACGGAGTCGGATTTTCTTTCTTATTTTTCTGTTGTTATTTCTCGATGGCTGCTGCTACTTCTTTTTGAAATTTTCAAAGTTTATGGATGGAAGGATGCTAGATAATGAAGGTGAAGGTTACAAGGGTTGATAAGTGAGTCATGAAAGGCATTTCGATGGGAGTCACAAGTGAGGAGTTTGAATGGCAAATCAATTGTTTCTATTCTTGATGCACGAGATGAATGGAATTGATATGCTAGATTAGTGGGTTGAGGGATATTAGGTGAATAATGGTGCTTGAATTACCCCTTTATTGGTGAGTTAAAGGTGAGAGAATTATTATACCATTAAGGGCCAATGAAGGGTGACTAGAATGGAGAGTTACCAAACATATTTAAATTGGTTTATGGGATGACCGAAATTTGCTATCAATTTGCAAGGTATATTGTTGATTGAATCTTGTATTTTTAATTCTTAAGATTTTAAATACCCATTATATATTTTAGTGAATTAACAAATTAAATTAGGATAAAAATCTTGCATGGCATGGCTTGGTCTTAAAATAAATTGTTAAAATGCTAGGTTTTAATTTCTTGAATATATTAGGCCTAGATTAATTTTATCCCAATTGGTTACACATTTTAATTTGGGCTTTAATTAACTATTAGACATAAAAGAATTATTTAATAACTTTAATCCAATTAATTTAAATAAATCCTAAAAACATTCTTAAAATAAATTATTCCTTGGCCTAAATTAAATTTAGGAGTATTTTTTTTATTATTAATCTTATCTCAATTCTCCAAACTTCAGTCTGACCTCGCGTATTTATCCGAAAAGATAAAACTAAACCTCTGCGATTAAAATAAATAATCACGACTTAACAAAGTTTAAAATGAATTAAACCCTTCATATATATATAAAAATCATTTTTAATTTAAATAATAACAATTATGCATGGCTTATACGTAATCTGATTTTTCGGGTTCTACAACTCTCCCCCCCTAAAAGAAATTTCGTCCTCGAAAATAAAACTTACCGAATAACTCGGGGTAACGACTCTTCATTTGTGGCTCGGATTCCCACGTAGCTTCTTCCTCCGAATGATTAAGCCATTTGACTTTCACTAGCTTAACCAGTTTGCTCCGAAGCTTTTTCTCCTGCCTGTCTAAAATTTGTACTGGTCTTTCTTCATAAGACAGGTTCGGAGTGAGCTGAAACGGCTCAAAGTTCAAGACATGCGAAGGATTCGCCATATACTTCCTCAGCATAGATACGTGGAACACGTTGTGTACTCCGGCCAGATTCGGCGGAAGAGCAACACGATAAACTAACGTCCCAACTCTGTCGATGATCTCAAATGGCCCGATGAATCTCGGACTAAGCTTTCTTTTCTTCCCGAACCGCATGATACCTTTCATAGGTGCTATCTTCACGAAAACATGGTCTCCAATGCAAACTCTAGATCACTCTTCCTGTGATCCGCATAACTCCTCTGTCGACTCTGAGCAGTCCTCATCCTATCACGGATCTTGACTACTATATCGGTAGTCTGTTGAACAATCTCCGGACCTAATTCTGATCTCTCCCCTACTTCATCCAAATGAATAGGCGATCTACACTTACAACCGTACAGTGCTTCATATAGGGCCATACCTATAGATGACTGAAAACTGTTGTTATAGGTGAACTCCACCAATGGTAACTTCGACTCCCAACTCCCTGAGAAATCGATGACACGTGCACGGAGAAGGTCCTCCAAAATCTGGATAACTCTCTCTGACTGACCATCCGTCTGAGGGTGGAAAGCTGTGTTAAACAACAACTTCGTACCCATAGCTGAATGCAGACTCTTCCAAAATGAGGAAGTGAATCTAGGATCTTGGTCAGACACTATAGAAACGGGAATACCATGAAGTCTGACTATCTCTCGGATATACAACTCTGCATACTGAATCGTGGTGAAAGTCGTCTGAATAGGCAAGAAGTGCGCTGATTTGGTAAGACGATCAACAATCACCTAGATAGAATTTGACCCTATAACTGAATTCGGCAAGCCGACAACGAAGTTCATGGTAATATTATCCCACTTCCACTCGGGGATAGGAAAAGGCTTGAGCATACCTGCTGGTCTATGATGTTCCGCTTTCTCTAGCTGACACGTCAGACACTCGGACACAAAATGTCTGATATCCTTCTTCATTCCGGGCCACCAATACAATAACTGCAGATCTTTGTACATCTTCGTACTCCCAGGATGAATAGAGTACGGCGACATATGGGCCTCAGATAAAATATCTGCTCGAATAGAATCGCTGCCAGGAACCCACATTCTGCCTCGATATCTCACAATGCCGTCGCTTACTGTATACAAGATACTGCCCTCGGTCTCATCTCTTTGCCTCCACTTTGCCAACTGCTCGTCTACTAGCTGTCCACTGCAAATACGGTCTAGAAGGGTAGACTGAATCGCCAAAGTAGATAGACGGGGAACTCTACCTTGAGGAAATTTCTCTAGATCAAACCTCTGCATCTCAAACTAAAGAGGTCTCGGAATCACCAAATGAGCCATCACTGCGACTTTCCTGCTCAACGCATCCGCAACTACATTAGCTTTACCAGGGTGGTAGCTAATGTCTCAGTCATAGTCCTTCACTAGCTCCAACCAACGCCTCTGGCACATATTCAACTCTTTCTGCGTAAAGAAGTACTTGAGGCTCTTCTGGTCGGTAAAGATCTGGTACTTCTCTCCGTACAAATAATGCCTCCAAATCTTCAAGGAAAATACTACGGCTGTCAACTCTAGATCGTGGGTAGGGTAATTCTTCTCATGGATCTTCAACTGACGAGAAGCATACGCTATCACCTTCCCAAGCTGCATCAACACTGTGCCTAAACCGAGCTTCGAAGCATCGGTATACAAAACAAAATCTCCGGGCCCTGACGGCATGGCCAATACTGGCGCTTAAATAAGGTCTTGCTTCAAAGAATCAAAGCTCTTCTGACACTCATTGCTCCACACGTACTTAGCATTCTTCTTTGTCAACGATGTGAGTGGGACCGCGATAGAGGAGAATCCTTGAATAAACTTCCGATAGTATCCGGCTAGCCCAAGGAAACTACGGATCTCTGATGCATTTTGCGGCACAATCCAATCTCTGACTGCTGCTACTTTCGATGGGTCTACCCCAATACCGCTGCTAGAAATGACGTGGCCTAAGAACGCCACCTTCTCTAACCGCACTTACTGAACTTCGCGAATATCTTGTGCTTTTGCAGGGTCTGCAATACTGCGGTCAGATGCCTGCTGTGATCCTCTTGATTCTTTGAGTAGACGAGAATGTCCTCTATGAATACTATCACGAACTGATCAAGATACGGCTGAAATACGGGATTCATGATATCCATGAAGATTGCTGGCGCATTTGTCAACCCGAACGGCATCACAAGGAATTCGAAGTGGCCATAACGAGTCCAAAAAGCAGTCTTGAGAATATCGGCGTCTTTCACTCTCAACTGGTGATAACCAGAACGTAGATCAATCTTTGAGAATACTGAAGCTCCCTGAAACTGATCAAATAAATTTTCAATCATCGGAAGTGGGTATTTATTCTTCACTGTAACTCTGTTCAATTTCCGGTAATCAATGCAGAGCCTCATCGAACCATCCTTCTTCTTCACAAATAAGACTGGCCAAGAAGTTCCTGAATTTGCTTCTTGAGTTCTGCCATCTCTGTCGGTGCCAATCGATATGGTGCTTTTGAGATCGGTGCAGTACCTGGCATAAGCTCAATAGAAAATTCCACCTCTCGCACATGTGGTATACAAGAGACGTCATCAAGAAAAACGTCTAGAAAGTTTTTGACAATTGGGACATCGGGGGCTGACTGACTGGGTGTCTCGGGAACAGATACAAAAGTCGCTAAAAACGCTCGACACCCTCTACGCATGAGCTTCCTAGCCTGGACACAAGATATTATACACGGTAAATGAAAGTACCTGTTTGGTTCGAATAAGAACTGCTCTCTCCCAAGCGGTCAGACTAGAACAGATCTTCTCTGGAAGTCAATCAAAACTCTGTTCCTTAATAGCTAGTCCATACCCAGAATGATATCAAATTCTGGCATCGGCAATACGATAAGATCCGCATAAACAAGATTACCGTTAAGTTTGAGGTCTATGTCTCGGACCACATTAGTAGCTGTCAGCTCCTCTCCATAAGGCAGTACTACCGAATACGCTATATCTAGCCCAATGGTCTTGACCTTGAGGAAATTCACAAAGGTCTCCGAAATGAACGAATGAGTAGCCCCTGAATCTATAAATGCATTTGTAGCTGAACCAACTATAAAAATTCTCCCTGAAAGGTTGGAACATCATGATAAACTATTAATTTTTCAAGAATTAAAGTTATAGACATGCTAAGGTCAAAGTTCTTCTAACCTAAATTCCCGAAAATAACACTGGCTAGAACATGCAATCCTATCACAAATTCTAAGTTCAAAATCTTAACCCAAAACATTAAATTTCAAATACAAACTTAAATCTTTAAGATACCGGTCAAGAGAATCGTCTCAGGGTTTGTCTCCGCTGCATGGAGAGCAAAAACTCTTCCTTGGGTAGACAGATTCTTCTGAGGGCAATTCTTCAGTAAGTGGTCAGGACTACCACACTTGTAGCACATCCCCAAACCATACATACAAGTTCCAGTATGGCGGCGTGTGCACTTGGCACAGATTGGATACTCCGAGGCCCTCGGGACTACACGTACCTACTGCTGCTGTCCTTTGCTCCTGGAAGAGCCGTGGAAAGGCTTCTTACTCTGATGCTGCTGCTGAGGAGGGCGGTGCGGCGCCTGAAATGGTCGCTTACCATGGCGATCGTTCTCAATATCATTCTGATCCTGCTCTACAACTAGAGCTCTGGAGACAGTGACATCATAGGTAGTAGGGCCAGCCACCCTCACATCACGGCGCAAGATCGGTCGTAGACCATCCATAAAATGTCTCAACTTGGCTCCAGCATCATTTGCAATCAGGGGTACAAAATGGCAACCTCTCTCAAACTTACGGATAAACTCCGTAACAGTCATGTCTCCCTGCCTCAGGGTCATAAACTCTCTGGTCAACCTGGAACGCACCTAATCAGTAAAATATTTAGAGTTGAATACCTCTGTAAAGCGCGTTCAGCTCAGAGTAGCCAAATCCAAGGCTACAGATGCTCCTTCCCACCACAGTCGGGCGTCTCTTCCAAACATATAGGTTGCACAACGAACCCTATCTTCATCTCCAAGCTCCATAAATACAAAGATAACCTCAAGGGACTTAATCCAGCCCTCGGCCACCAAAGGATCTGTCGTTCCTGAGAACTCCTTCGGCCTCATCTTCATGAACCGCTCACAGATAGCCTCAGGCCCAGTCTGCCTGGCTACCACAGCATTGTTCCCCGCAAACTGTGCGAAGAACTGAGTCATCCCAGCTAACATCTGGGTGTTCATGCCCGGCGGAGGGGGTGGCGGTAAATCTCTCTCCTCCCTATGATCCTCACCGTCCTCATGACGATGCTCATCATCTCTCGTGCGATCATGAATGCGTCTAGGAGGCATACTGTTCTATATATATAACCATACGTAACCAACATGCATAATTCTACTATTTTTTAAATTTAAATAAATACTGCATAATCATAATCTTAACATAAAACATTTCATAAAAACATGTTAAAATATTTCACGCTTTAAACGAAATGCGTAAAAATAAAACTTACAGACCGAAGACGTGACTTCATGAGCTTTTCGAGTTCAGTAGTAGTACAACCCTTTACAAGAACATAGGCTCTGATACCAACTGTAAAGGCCCGTATTTCGTAATCATATTTCGCGGAATTTTCAAAAATTTTCTCTTTAAATAAATAACTTGCGTCATTCATAAAATAAATCTATAAATAGATTTAACTTTAAAATAACAGCGGAAGTAAATATAATGTTTCAAAACAACAACTTAAAAATAATCCAACATATTAAAAACTGAGTTTGAACATAAAAAGGTGAATAAACTGAAACATGAGGTCCTCGGGTTCCTACTACTGCTGACCCAAGCCAGCTCACTGGTCCCCGCCCTCAGTCTCGACCTCATCAGTATCTACAACAATCAAGTCTAGTGAGTCTAAAGACACAACAAGTATATATCGTGAATAACGAGTACATATATCATAAGATCGCATGCAACGTAAAAATATCGTATCGTAAAGTGTAACGTGAAAATCGTATCATGAGTAAATATAAATACGTGCATATCTGAAAATTGTACGTAAAAGATTTGTTCGATAGAGCCCTGTCATAAAATACCATATCGAGGTTTTCTGGTAGAGATAATGTTTCAACGCAAGTGGTCCATAACATATCATGAACGTCTGATCAGACTAAACCACATTATGCTGGGCGGTAGAGATCACCACAGCCCTTGGACTGGATGTCCGTACCCATACATAATCGTAAACCGGTCGTAAGTCACCGGGTGGAGAGATTCCATATGCGTGAGGTGGCCACAAGATATATCGCATATATCTCAAAATAAGCATTTTATATTTTATGCACGTAATATAATTATAACCCTATTTTTACTAGATTAGTTGGATCGTTCCTAGGCTTGCTGCGACCTAATCCTAACATGAGACACATGCAAATAATCTCAACTTGACAAAACTTCATATCCGAACCAAAAAACGAGGCAAACGAGACCGACAATCTAGTTTCAAACCATGGCTTCGTACCAACCCGAACCAACATTGAACCATCATTTAGCCATGATTAAAATACACCTAACATAATGAAAGAATATCCATAAGAACTGTAATACACGAGAAATAGTGAATGGAGGCCAAAATCATGAAACACTTTTTCGAGAGTCACTTCGGCACATTGCACCGTAAATTCTTGTACGACCTCTAAACTCAACCAAATCACGAACGACCAAAAACATGACTTTCATAACTCATTGGTGTACTGTCCAGTCCAAGGACGTAGGCTAAAAGCCAACCAAGAACTCAAACAAGACCTCTGAACCGAAACACTGCTGCTGTCAAAAGCACGGTGGCAGCAGCTGTGCATTTGCAAGTTATTTTAGGGAACTATTGGCCATTGGGCCTAAACCAGTGACCAGAGTCCCTTAAAAATATCCTAAGGCATGGCGTGAACCATGGCTGAGGACACTTGGCCAACCACAACTCAAGCAAATACCTAGGACCACTCAAAGCTCCAACTGATAGCACCGAAATTCTGTACTATGTGATGTATTGCATTGTTTTGCTGTCTTGTATCGTTCCAGAGGCCATATGCTTGACCATGGCTCAATCTAGACATGATGAGGTATTGTGTGAACCAAGGATAAGGGCTAAAATCCAACCACAATTCACCCAAACACCCAAAACCGAAGACTCACTCACACAAAACCAGAACTGAAAAACCGATGGGCACATTGCATTGTTGTTGTAAAAATTTGATGGATCCGTGAACCAAGCCTTGAAAGACCGACTTGGTCACGTTCTAGACATGCTAAGGGAGGGTTCTAACCATGTATATAGACCATGGGCCAGCCATGGTTCGAACACCTTAGACAACCAAACAACAAAAATCGTGGCCCAAAATTGCAACTATGGGAAAGACTTATTCTTATTCTGTCAATTCTTTAACATGGGCGCCTTGGCTTGAACCAATGAATCATCAATACTCTAACACACTCTAGATCATGCTTAGATGCAGCCTTGAGTGCATGGGACCTAACCCACTAACTGGAATCATCAAAACATCCCAAGCGTGAAGCACAGAATAAATGGCTGAGAAGGCCTGTACAGAATTTTACAAAGTTTGCTGTCATTTTGGGTNTCGATGGCTGCTGCTACTTCTTTCTGAAATTTTCAAAGTTTATGGATGGAAGGATGCTAGATAATGAAGGTGAAGGTTACAAGGGTTGATAAGTGAGTCATGAAAGGCATTTAGATGGGAGTCACAAGTGAGGAGTTTGAATGGCGAATCAATTGTTTCTATTCTTGATGCACGAGATGAATGGAATTGATATGCTAGATTAGTGGGTTGAGGGAAATTAGGTGAATAATGGTGCTTGAATTACCCACTTATCGGTGAGTTAAAGGTGAATGAATTATTATACCATGAAGGGCCAATGAAGGGTGACTAGAATGGAGAGTTACCAAACATATTTAAATTGGTTTATGGGATGACCTAAATTTGCTATCAATTTGCAAGGTATATTGTGGATTGAATCTTGTATTTTTAATTCTTAAGGTTTTAAATACCCATTATATATTTTAGTGAATTAACAAATTAAATTAGGATAAAAATCTTGCATGGCATGGCTTGATCTTAAAATAAATTGTTAAAATGCTAGGTTTTAATTTTTTGAATATATTAGGCCTAGATTAATTTTATCCCAATTGGTTACACATTTTATGTAACGTCCCGAAAATTTGAAAGTCCACGTGAACCACATGCATGCAAGTTATTAAATTTATTTGCTATTTTATTAAATTGTTTTAAAGCTTTAAATGCATGTTTATATCTTCTTTCACTCTTCAATCATGCCATATAGGTATTTTTAAATATCGCAAGTACATGATTTTAATGCAAGAAGATCGAATTTGTTCATATTTAATTATGTTATTTAATTATATTACGTGCAAATATTCATTTTGAGATTTATGCGATATTGCTTGTGGTCACTTTACTATCATTACTTCACCCGGTCGCCAGTTACCGGTTAGTTCAGTTGTACCACCCAGTATACTGTGGCATTAGTCTGATCAGGCGCTCATTATTTCACCCGGTCGTCAGTTACCGGTCCGGTCGTCAGTTACCGATCAGTTCAGTTCCCGGTCGTCAGTTACCGGTCAGTTCAGTTCAGTTCAGGGACCACTTGCGTAGACCATAATCTCACCAAGCAAATTATTACAAGCTATTTCATTACAAGGCTCCAAGGAGCAAACATTTTCACTATGATATTTTCAGTTCAGTTATGCACGTACTATAATTACCATTGAAATGATATTTTACGTTACACCTCATTACAGGATATTTGCACTTGCATGCGACTTTATTATTTATTTACTTGTTATTTACGATATATGCATGCTGAGTCTTTAGACTCACTAGACTTGATTGTTGTAGGTACTGATGATGTCGGGACCGAGGGCGGGGATCAGTGAGCCAGCTCGAGTCGGCAGTAGTGGGACCCAAGGACCTCACTTTTCAGCATTTATTATTGTTATCGCTCAAACATTTTTATCTACCGTTGGATAAATTTATTTTTATAGTTATTTTTACAACATTAATTTTTTCCGCTGCTATTTTTAAACATGATACATTATTTAACAGTTTATTTTATGAACTGGATATTTCATTTAGTTTAAAAGAAAATTTTTAATTTTTCCGCAAATTTTCAAGTAAGGATTTCTAGGCCTTTACATTTTAATTTTGGCTTTAATTAAATATTGGACATAAAATAATTATTTAATAACTTAAATCCAATTAATTTAAATAAATCCTAAAAACATTCTTTATCATTAAAATAAATTATTCGTTGGCCTAATTAAATTTAGGAGTATTTTCTTGTTATTAATCTTATCTCAATTCTCCAAACTCCAGTCCGGCCTCGCGTATTTATCCGAAAAGATAACTAAACCTCTGCGATTAAAATAAATAATCACGACTTAACAAAGTTTAAAATGAATTAAACCCTTTATATATAAATAAAAATCGTTTTTAATTTAAATAATAACAATTATGCATGACTTATACGTAATCTGATTTTTCGGGTTCTACACGCTGTGTACGATTGTTAGAAGAATGTTGAAGTGGCAAACAGATAGAAAGATTCAAATCCCATTAAATATTATCGTTGGAGGAAAAACCTATAAATAGCAGAGAAAGAGCAGCTGAGAAACTCTCTGAACTCTCGACTCTTGAAAAACTCTAGACTCTCGAACAACTATCAACTGAGCTGTTACTCTGCTGAATCTCATTGCTGGGCCAGAGCCCTTTTGCAAACTTCAAAACTCACTCATATTGTATACATCCATAGCATTTAAGACTATACTTCGAGCTTAAAAGCACAAACTGATATTGTTGTAATCAGTTGTGCTAAGTTATTTCAGTCTAGTTGAGTACTGTAAATCGTTTTGTAACTAAGAGTTTCAGTTTGGTATTGTTAAGTTCAAAACTGAAGTGGTTCTGTACAACTCTTTGTATCGATCAAAGTCTTTTATTGAATATCCTATCTTAATGATAGAAATGGTGACATAGGAGTGTTTGAAATCTCTGAACATCCGTAAAATTTTGTGTGTTCTTACTTCAGTTTTATTCTATCTATCAGTCAGTTTATTTTTGCACTATTATTGTTAACTGATTGATATCAACTGACAAGATTCCCGAGTTTCAGTTTATCACCAAATTTACTCAATATTCGAAAAAGTTGTGAAAATTGTTAGTATTTATTCAACCCCCCTTCTAAATACTCTTTCACCCCCTAACCGATCCTATCAAGTAGTATCAGAGCAGTTAAATCTTGTTCTTGAATATTTCTATATACAAACTGATTACCATGCCTTCCTTCAACAAAATCTCAATGTTTTCCAGAGAATATTTTGAAGATTAGAAGATAAGAATGCATGCTCAGCTATCTGCACAAGATGATGACATGTGGTACGTTATCACTGAAGGACCCATGATAACACTGAAAGAAAACACTGCTGTTGCTACAAGTGAAGGTGCACCACATCGCATTGAAAAACCCCGAGATGAATGGACAGCTGAAGACAAGAGAAAAGCCAACTTGGACAACGTTGCTAAAGACATTCTGTACAAAACACTGGATAAAGTCATTTTCAGCAAGATAAAGATGCACAGAACTGCTAAGGAAATCTGGGAGAAACTGATTCAGTTATGCGAGGGCAATGAGCAAACTAAAGAGAACAAACTATCAGTTGTAGAAAAATTTGATAATAACAAGATGAATATTGGAGAATCCTTGCATGACTATGATGAAAGAATCACTGGAATAATAAACGAACTGAATGCACTTGGAAAAGTGTATTAAAATAAAGAGGTAGCACTGAAAGTAGTGAGAGGTCTTCCCAAGGAATGGGATGATAAGACCATGGAAATGCGAGAATCAAAGGACCTGAACAAGGTCGAACTTCATGATTTATTTGCAGATTTAAAAGAAAATGAGTTTGAGTTGCAAACCAGAGAAGGGGATCCTTCTACACCAGCTGCTACAACTGCCCTAACTACTATCAGACTGGAACCAATTGGTTCAGTTGACAAATCTGCTGATCATTTAAGTAATGACGCTATGTCATTAGGTCAAAATATTTGGAAGATTTATGAGAAGAAGTCAAGGAAACTTCCAAAGACAATATCAGAAAAATCTCTCCAAAGAAAAACCTAATGCTTGCTACAACTGTGGCAAAACTGGTCATATTATTGCTGACTGTCCCGAGCCAATAAGGACAGTCGAGGCTCAACTGAAAAGGGAAAGAAACCTTATGAGCACAAGAGAAGTTCTAAGGATGATAAGAAATCTTACAGAAAGAAGCATGAGGTGCTTCTAGCTGAGGAAAGCAAGTCCAAATGGACAGAATCTGACAGTGATGATTCGAAACCTGAGAACTTGAGCTTCTCCAGTGATGATGATGAAGAGGTCAAGTATCTGATGGCTGATGACAAAGAACTAGAGTCAACCAGTCAACGGGTATTCGACTTTAGTTCAACTGATTTCACACGAGATGAACTCATTTCTACACTTCATGACATGGTTAATGAGTATCACAAGCTTTCCTTATCTTTTGAGAAGGCCAGAGCAAAGCAAACTGATCCTACAGAGGATAAAATTGAAACTGATGAATCAATTGATTTTTTGAGTTTTAAACGGGAGATTGTTGAGCTCAATGCTGAAAGAAGCAAGAATCAATCAATGATTCAGCAGTTGATGCTTGATAATTCAAAGCAAACCAAGCTTATTAAAGCATGGAATAAATCATCTGTTTCATTAGCTGAAATACAAGATAAGAACAAATCAGTTACTGATAAAACTGGTTTAGGGTTCAGCAACCAAGATGAAACTTCCACCAGTAATGCTCAACCAAAATTGAACATGTGCAAAGGGAAATATATTCACTTTGTAAAATGAGTTGTGATACAAGAACAACCTGAGCTAAGTAAACCAATTGTAAAGCCTATTGAAAATAAGAACAAGGCTAGAAGGTATGATATTGGTTATAGCCTAAAAATTTCAACTGACCCACAAAATCAGTCACCAAAAAGGTTCGGCAATAAATACCTTAATTATTTTAATGGCTACTCCAATTACTATAACATTAAGCCAGTTCAGAAAAGATATCGGCTGAACAACCAGTTGAACAAAGCTAAAGCTCATATTGCTTCATCTACACACTACACACCAAGCACACACAAGGCGAGAAACACCATTTGGAACACAGCAACTAGAATGTCAGTTAGACTGATCCAAGTCTAGGTTCCTAAAGGACTAATCAGTTTATGACCCAAATAGATGTGGGTACCAAAATTTTATATTGTGTGTGATTGCAGATGATAGGTACAAACAAAGAATCAATATGGTATTTGGACAATGGATGCTCGCGTCATATGACAGGGCATGCAAATTTGTTATCCCAACTGATCAAATATACTGGTCCAAGCATCAGTTTTGGAGACAACTCCAAAGATAAAACTGTGGGTTAGGGTAAGCTTATCCAGGGTAATTTTACTATCAAAGATGTTTTACTAGTTTTGAATTTGAAGTATAATTTGATTAGCATCAGTCAGTTATGCGACAATAAATTCTCAGTTCAGTTCGACAGACACACTTGTTCAGTTACAGACTCAACTGATGAGGTCATCCTAACTGGCCATCGTTGCAGGAACACCTACGAAGTCAGTTGGACTGAGCAACCTTATGCACCAGTTTGTTTTAAAGCTTCCAAATCTTCTGAAAACTTGTTGTGGCATAAGAGGTTGAACCACATAAACTTTAAATATATTGCTTATCTGAGTAACCATAATCTTGTAACTGGTTTGCCCAAAATAGGTTTTTATAAAAAATAAAAAAATTTTAGCATGTCAGTTTGGTAAGCAAGTAAAATCTTCATTTAAAAACAAGGGTTGTAAATCATCTTCCAGATGCTTAGAACTGCTGCATATGGATCTTTTTGGTCCTATACCAGTCATGATCTTAGGAGAAATGAAATACACCTTAGTAGTCGTGGATGATTATTCAATATTTACTTGGGTTATTTTTCTCAAATCCAAAGACCAAACAGCTGCACAACTTGATTAAGCTTTTCAAAAGCCTATTAAATGAAAAATCAGTTGGGATTGATCGAATAAGGTCTGATCGAGGGACTGAATTCATCAATCAAAATCTTTCACTATTTTTAGAAAATACTGGGATCAATCATGAGCTCTCAGCAGCAAGAACCCGTCACCAAAATGGTGTAGCTGAGAGAAGAAATCGGACCCTTAAAGAAGCTGCTAGAACAATGCTTGCCGATTCTGGTATTTCTCAGAGGTTTTGGGCAGAAGCAGTAAACACTGCATGTTACACTCAGAACAGATCAATGAGATTTGGCATGGACGCAAAAATGTGGTTTCTTATTTGAAAATATTCGGCTGCAGATGTTTTATTCTTGATAATGACAAAAATCATTTAAAACCTTTTGATACAAAATCTGCAGAGGAAATATTTCTTGGTTATTCATCAGTGAGTAAAACTTACAGAGTTTTTAACAAATGCACTTTGAATGTAGAAGAGTGTGAGACCCCATGATTTGATTAACGTTAATTACGTAGATTATAAGTAGTATATCAACTCATATTATAATTGTAATTGGAAATTGATATGAAATAGTCTATGCAAATGGAAATAAACTATACAAGTTGAAAATATTCCATATTTCTTTGAAAAATAATACATTTTAATTTTAATGGCAAACTTGTGAATAAAATGAAAAATATTACATTAAAATTTGATGGCAAACTTGTTAATATTTGGACAAATAGTCAATTAAATTTAAGGGCAATTTTATAATTATTAAATGAAAGTCTATTAGATGTATGGAATTGGCTGTTTGCCTTTCGTGCCAAACAATTAGCACGTTTGACTGAGAATTAAGTCGGTTAAGGCAACACTCATGTACTCAATTTTTTACCAATAATAATAACATAATTCAGGAAAGAACCGAGCGGAAGAAACAAAAGGTGAAAAGAAGAAAAAGAAAGGAATTCTAGTATTTTGCTCTAAATAAAGCTCCATTCCATCGTGACTCTTCAAGTTGGGAGTTGTGTAGCATAAACTTTGAAATAAAGTAATCTTTATTTAGTTTTTGAGATTGTGATTTACTGTTTTTCTACCTATATTTTGTTGAAATAGTGATTTAGGTTCTATAATTTTGGAAAGGATGGATAATGCACCTTGGATAAATAAATTGAGAGTATATACACTACTCCACCGAAGGATGATTTATCTTGGATATCTTGACTTGATTCTAATATATCGTTCTTATTTGTTTAGTTCGAGACAAAGAAATATGATTAATTGATATTTAAGATTTGATGGTTGCTAGTTATTGATAACTATGATTCGGACCCATCAAAGAAAGGGTATTATGGGATAAAATGGAAATATGTAAGTACCGATGAAAAGTTATAATGCAAATTAATTTTATACTTGTTTATTAGGAATAAAATTTAAGGTAATTAAAAATATGTATATATAAATAAGACTATAATTTGGAAATTTATTCCTGGAGGAAATAGTTGATTGAAGAAATAACCAAGAAAACATGTACTCGTTGGTGTTACAGAGTGGAATCTTGTATCATATTAGTTTCATCTCGGGTTTGTACGTCTGAAAAATAAGGTATGTTGCGACCGAGTAACATAAGACATGTATATGTATCATATGATATATTTTTGATTGATTTGACTTATAATATGTGTCTATATGCCTTATTTGTTGAGTTGATGTGGCATACATAACATACACGTTGAACTATAATCCTTAGATACCTTTATATGCTTGGATTTGATTCTGGGATTTATGCATACGATGCTATGTTTTGCATTTTGTTGTCCTTAAAGCATAGTCATTAGTGGCTCCGATGATTGATTGAGATTTGAGATTTGATGGTGCTTTGTCGACGCTTTCATACGAGTATCCCTGATTGAGGCCGGTGTGCCAGCTCGAGCATTGATTTGATAGCGATTCGATTGATTCTGATATATGCTCAGTGGATGGGCATTTGACCAGATACCTGCACGACATACATGCATTGCATATCATAAATTATTGTTTAGATACTTGTGGTATTTATTGTGGTTGTTTCATACGGAGCTTTGCTCACCCCAGAGGGGGCTGTTGTTCTCTTTGTACATGGACAATGACAGGTAATTTAGGATATCAGGAGATCGGAGAGGGTGCTTCTGGAGGGAGTCATATTGCATGGCAATAACGATTAGGAGTTAAGGACCCCACAAAGAGTCTATTCATGTTGCATTTGATGAATATGTGCTGACTGATAAGCCAACTGATCCAGTTGAGCTAGTTAATCGCTTTACAAATATTAGTTTGGATGATGATAATGAAGAAGAGAATCACATTAATCGAAATATCTTTCAAACACCAGAACCAGAAGTGCTGGATCAATCAGTTGAACAAGAAATTGTTACTGATAATCAGTTGGTGGAGCAAAATGAAAATATTCAGTTACCAACTGATATAGCACCAACTGAAACTGAAGAAAATATTCAGCTGCCAATTGAAGCAGATGCTGAAAATGGACGCAACAAATGCTGAGTACAGATGGAAGATATCATATCCTCCAGAATTGGTGATAGGTAATCCATCTGATCCGGTAAGAAGTAGGAATCAAATGTTTAATTTATTTATTTATTCAGCTTTCGTTTCCCAACTGGAACCTAACAAAACTGATGAAGCTCTTGCTGATCCTAACTGGATAAATGTCATGCAAGATGTAACGTCCCGAAAATTTGAAGGTCCACGTGAACCCACATGCATGAAAGTTATTAAATTTCTTTGGTATTTTATTAAATTTTTTTAAAGCATTAAATGCGTGTTTATTTCATTAATTTGTGTTTTAAATCATGGTTTATTTAAAGTTAATGCATAATATTTTTTAAGATGCATTTCGCGCTCGAACGAGGAACGGAGACCGAGGAATTATCAGGAAAATTATTTTTATTACATGTTGAATTTTTATTTAATTAATATAAGGTGTTTTAAGTGTATTTTTCAAAAAATGAGATTTGTTGGGTATTTTTACCCGCCATAGCATATTTTTAATCGGTACGCAAATTTTAACGATTCGGGAGACTTTTTGAGGGTTCAGGCAATATTTTCTAAAACGTATCTAAACGAAATATTTTTTCGGAGTGTTTTTGGGCTTGATGGGCCTATTTTTAAGCTCCGTGGGCTCAAGACCTTCTTTAAAATTTTTAAATGCAATTAAGGGCCCATTATCATGTGTTTACCCATTTAAATAATACCCTAAGCTAAACCTAAGCCTAATTACATTAATTATCAGCCGCCCACACCCCTCCACTCAACATTTCCCTCGGCTTTCAACAGCCAACTCCAAGCAATCCATCGGCCAAGCTTGCTCTTTCAAAGAAAATTTCTCCGGTGCTTCCTCGACGCTCGTTTCTTCGATCTTCTTGTGTAAAATACATCAAGGCACGCTTGTATCTCGTTTTCTCTTCACTCACGCTATATATATATATATATATATATATATATATATACTGAAATACACGATTATGCATCTTTATCTTTCGATCTTGCTTGTGGTTACGTTTTGTTAAAGGTTTGACGTGAAAAATTCGAATTTCCTTGCATGAATCTCACGTTTCATTGTGTTGTGCGAAGGGCTGTCTGTTTTTGTGTTTCTAAGGGCTGTACACGATGGTGAGAGCGTGTCAATAGGCTGGAGTCAATGGTTAGATGGGTTAAGTCAAGGGTCGATCGTTTTTTTTGTTGTAGTGTGTCACAAAACCCATCACCCTCTGTTATTTAAAATTTTGCGACTTATTAGTTGGTTTTCTGGAATTTTGTTCAATATATGATTTGTAGCACTCTCTGTTATTTTCGATTCGATGGCAAATTCGTAATTTTTTTTGATAAAAATCGAAGGAGATATGATTTTTATCGTAAAGTCGCTCAAGCTGTGGAATTTCTGTGTCTCAAAACCTGTCACCCTCTATCTGCGACTTATTGGTTGGTTTTCTGGAAATGTGTTCAACATATGATTTGTATCACTATCTGGTATCTTCGATTCGATAGCAAATTAGTAATTTGCTGAGCTGATAAGAAACGAGGGAGATATGATTTTTTTCGTAAAATCGCTCAAGCTGAGAAAATTTGTGCGCATACGTGGGAGATTTCCAGCAACCTTTGGGGCTTGTTTCTAAGTCCTAAGTGGTATGAAATAATTGGTTTAGAGGCTGGTCATGGAGGTTTGATTCATGGTTCGACTTAGGAAAAATTTGGTTTAGTTTCGGTTCGACTCGGGTTAAAACTGAGACTCCGATCCAAGTTTTAAAACGAATCGAATAAGTTTTGAAATGGACACGAGTTTACGTCTAAGAAACATTTATTAGTATGTTTTGGGACACTTAAGGAGTTTGGTAAGCTTCGGGTCAAAATTTAGAGGTTCAGGGGTAAAACGGTAATTTGGGTTTTCCAGGGGTAAAATGGTCATTTTGCACCCGGAGGTGAAATTTTGATCTTGGCAGTGCCCTGAACACATTTTATCATGATTTAAATTTTATGCATCACGTTTATGATTTTTATGTAATTATGAAAAATATGGTGCATGCTTTGTTTCAAGAAAAAAATTACGTATATGCATATTTTTTTTTAATTGGTGAATATGATGATGTTTTTTTTTTGAGGATAGAAATTGGTTGTGACTGACGATATATATGTATACGATGACATGAGATATGATGAGTTGAGGCCAAGGCTCAGTGGATAGGTAATGGTGTCGCTGATGTCCCCGCCGCCCGGTACCGTGGTTATACATAGATGGATCCATCGAATAGAGCTGATACGAAAGTCACCACTAATGAACTGAATTCAATTAAATAAAAATGTATACGTATATGATGACATGATGAGACATGCTTTGACACGTTACGATTTTGCATGACACGTTTATGTTATGCTTTTAAGTTCATGAAATATATGTTGAGTATGATATTTTTCATTGCTGTGTGCCATGTATATGTACTTGTTATTCCTTGTACATGTGTGTTGAGTCTTTAGACTCATTAGGCGTGTGTGATGCAGGTGAGCTTATTGATGAGGGGACTTGAGGTGCCGAACTCTGAGTAGGCAGACCTGGTGCGGTGACAGGACCCGAGGACCGCATGTTTTCCGCATTTTGATTTATGAGATTTGAGAGTAGATGAATATTTTCATACGTTGATGATTTTAAGATTTTAATTCGTTTATGTTTACGTATGATTTTGGTTATTTTAAACAGCACTATTTTTACTGTCAAATATTTAAGATCATTTTTTAAATGTTATTTCGAAAATGTGAGCTTTTAAAAAAAAAAAAATATTTCCGCATTCTTTAAAATAATAGACGTTTTACAAGAAGAGCTAAATCAGTTTACCCATAACAATGTCTGGAACTTAATTCCAAGACTAGTTTCTAAAACTATTATAGGTACAAAGTGGGTATACAGAAACAAACTGAACGAAGATGGTTCAGTTGTGTGAAACAAAGAGAGGCTTGTAGAACAAGGATATAGGCAAGAAGAAGGAATAGATTACGATGAAACTTATGCACTAGTTGCAAGACTGGAAGCAATCAGAATATTCCTTGCCTATGCCTTTTTCAAGAACAATAAAGTCTACCAGATGAACGTAAAAAGTGCATTTCTGAATGGTCAGTTGCAGGAAGAAGTATATGTTGAATAATCACCAGGTTTTATCAATATCTCTCTTCCTGATTATGTTTATCATGTGAACAAAGCTTTATATGGTATTAAACAAGTTCCAAGAGCTTGGTATGAAACTCTTTGAAAATTTCTAACTGATTATGATTTTAATGTTGGATCAGTTGATAAGACTCTGTTCAAATTTTCAAAGAATGATCATATCTTACTTGTGCAAATATATGTTGATGATATTATTTTTGGGTCCTATAACCCCAAATTATGTGAGAAATTTGCCAAGTTAATGCAGGAAAAATTCGAGATGAGTATGATGGGTGAACTGAAATTTTTCCTTGGTCTGCAATTGAAGCAACTGGAAACTGGTACTTTTATCAGTCAGATCAAATATACAAAGGAATTGCTTAAGAAACTTGGCATGGAAACATTTTCAGCTGCAAGTACTCCCATGAGTTCATTAATCAAACTAGACAATGATCAAGGGAAAATATCAGTTGAGACAACACTTTACAGAGGTTTAATAGATTCATTATTGTATCTAACTTCTAGTCGTCCTGATATAGTATTTGTTGTTTGTATGTGTGCTAGATTTTAGACAGATCCTAAGCAATCGCATTTTTCTGCTGCTAAACGCATTTTAAAATATCTTAAAGGCACACAAAATGGTGGCTTGTGGGTATGCTAAAGACTCTTCTTTCAATTTAGTTGGATATTCAGATGCAGATTATGCAGGATGTAAGCTTGATCGTAAAAGTACCAGTGGATCATGTCAGTTTCTAGGAGACAAAATGATTTTATGGTTCAGCAAGAAGCAAACATCCATAGAAACTTCAACAACTGAAGCAGAATATCTTGCTGCTAGAAGCTGCTGTGCCCAACTGCTCTGGATTCATCAACAACTGAAAGACTATGGAGTCTTTGCAAAAGAATCACCAATCTTTAGTGATAATACAAGCACGATTGCAATAACATACAATGCAGTTCTTCACTCTAGGACCAAACATATCGATGTCAGGCATCACTTCATCAGAGATCATGCTCTGAAGATGCTCTGAAGAAAGCAATAAGGCTGGAATACATACCAACTGAACAACAAGCAGCTGACATCTTCACCAAACCTATACCAGAGACTAAGTTTTCTCATTTTCGCAATATTCTTGATTTAATTGATTTGTCTTAATTATATCGATGATAATGTTGTTATGTCAGTTGTTGTTAATCTTTGTTCAGTTAGTCATATATCAGTTAATAACTATTCAGTTATTCATTATAAGTTAGTTAACTGTTTATCAACTGATATCAGTTCATAATCCAGAAAAAAAAGAGCAATGACTCGAAACAATTAGTTTATTGATAAAATCTCATCCATGTTACACGATTCAGTTCTCTTTCAGTGGCATCTTTCCAAAGGGACAACCAGTTATACAATTCATGATAGTTAACTCTTCTGAAGCCTTCTGAAGAAGAGATCTTTTCCAGCACATTCCATTCTTTCATAAGCATCATATGGATAAGACATTCATCAGTGACAAGATCGGAAGTATGGACGACTTCAAGACGCCTCTTTTACTTTCTTGCAGTTGCTCTTTGCTTGTCAGTAGCAACTAATCCATCACGTTGAATGGTCTGGAGTTCGTGTACTTTGGTCCAAGTGGACATGACCTTTAACCAGACGAGTTCCTCGATAGTTTTTTTCAAACTCTCCAAACGAAGGAGTGTTGATGCAGAAACAGAGACGTTGGAACTACTTGAACTATCCATCGATGTTTAAATGTTATTATCTAATGACTTTGCTCTTATTTATAGAAAGAATATTATTAAAGAAATAGAATAAGACGAAGAGACACTAGTCAACTGAAAGCCTTTGACTTATCAGACTAAGCTTCTCTTACCCCTTCTTTTATTTATAAGCATTTATTTAGGGGGAATATTAGATATAAATGGTTAATTGAGAAGACAATAGTCAGTTGGTCTTCAACTGAACTGAATCACCTTTCAACTGATTACTCAGTTTCTGACATAATTGATCTTCTCGAATAAGTTAACTAATTTATCGATAAATATTCCATAATAAATGATGTGACTGATAAGTACGCAATTGATTGATGTCTTTCAATGAATAGTATTTTGAAACGTGGACCCACGTAGTCTTTTTATATTCTACACATGATTTCATCACACATATACACATTTTTATTCAAATTATCTTGGACTGACACGTGTCCAAAAATTTGAACCGTCACATACATATGTACTTCAACCCGCTTCATTTCAGTTCTTCTTTTACGCATATTACAACTTTTAGAGCAAAAAGAATACACAAAGCTTTTTCTTTCGCAGATAATCAAGCTTTCTTCCATTGCTAACCAAGTACCAGCTTTCATTCTCAATGCGATGGCTATCGACTTTGCCTCAGTCCTATCCATCAAGGATGTATTTCTGAAACTAGAAACAGCCGGACTGAATAAATTTCTGGGATTTTCATCCCAAGAAATCTATCCTAAGGAGATTCAGGACTCTATGCCAACAGTTTTATCTCCGCTGACGGAAAGATCACCACCACCGTCAACAGTCAACTGCTGATTGAGGAAGAAGACTCCTTCTGCAATCTTTTCAATCCGCCAACTGATGGCTTAGCAAACATCTCTGACGTGAAGAGTGCTGACTTTGAGAAGATGCAATCACTTCTATCTGCTGATGGACGGAAAATCAAAATTTTTGATCCCAAGAAAGAAATGAAGCCAGAGATTTAGTTACTGGCTGACATAGTGGTCAAGGGGCTACTTGCCAAGGATGGTTCATTTGCTGCTCTTACCATGGAAAAGTTCCAAGTGATGACTGCTATCATGGCTGGTAGAAGACTGAAGAGGTCAGCCATTATCTTCAACATACTGAAGAACATGTTTCAGTCATCCAAACAGTCCAAAGGCTTTGCAGTGCCTCTCAGCTATCTGCTGAAAACCAAAGGCATGATGGGGGACTCTTCTGCGAAATTATCTAAGTTCAAGGTCTTCAATGACAAAAATGTTCAGTTGCCCAAGCTGAAACTGGACTTTTCTCATGAACAATTTCTCCAGGTCAAAAAGGATATTAGGACAGCTCAGGAGACTGCAAAATCAGTTAAAACGACAAAGAATCTAACTAAGAAGAAGACAACCAAACGAAAACTGATTGTCAGTGAAACTGATTCTGAGGAAAGTCAATCCCCCAAATTCTTGAAAAAGCCCAGAACTCTAAAGACCAAACCAATAGCTGTGCTGGCAACCATTCCAACTGAAAGACTAAATTCTGGAGCTGAACAGCCGATCAATGCTACACCGCTGAGGACGGTAGCAACTGAGACTTCAACTGAGGTTCAGTTACCTCTTCCAACTGCTCCATCTGGGAAAATTTTCACCGAATCTGGTGATAAGCCAAATCGACATTAGTCAAAGCTCCGTTAATCTCCATTGCTGCTCCTACAACACTGCCGTTTGCAAGACCTAAAGGAGTAGTGATAAGAGAAAGAGTGGATGCAACAGTATCAGGTTTGAGATCCACTCATGACCTAACTTACCCAAAAGGAAAGGACAAGTTGATTGAAGAGCCCCGACCGACAAACTTAATTCAAACTCACATTGACCTGATTTTGGACGAGGTCAATGAGTTTGCCAAATCGAAGATGAAGACTTACAATCAGTGGGTCAGATTTAGAACTGAAGTTTTTGCAAAGAAGTTGCAGAACAAAAAGGTTCTGAAGAAATTTGTTGCTTTGGAAAATGTGGTTCTGAGAGTGGTCGAAGCTACTTCAATCGTTCAAGCATTGGAAAGAAGAATTACTTTTTTGATCTCGTGCATGTCAAGAATCTTGCACAACTGATCACTGAGCTACCCCAAAACTATGATCCAACTAGTCCTACCGCTTTCAAAGACAAAGAAGTGCATGATCAAATGGACATAGATCTTCGATCACTGCAAATGAAGATAAAGAGTTGGGAAATGGATCGGGAGATGATCATCCAAGCAAATGATCAAAGTCCATCATCTGAAGAACAAACTGAACAATCAGTTCCAGATCAAGAGCAATCCAAGGACCCAGTTGCTGCAAATACTGAACCAGCAACTGCTCCTCTTTCCAAAGATGCTGAATCATCTCCTTCAGCTCCTCAAACCTTTACTGTGGATCTTCAACTTTATACTGATGCTGAGCTATCATTGGCCAATATCGATGAAGTCATTCAATCAGTTGCCACTGATATTCAGCAGACTCTCTTATCAACAGAAGCAGTTGAAGAACCAAGCGTAACTGAACAACCAGCCGCAGAGGCTGTTTTAATCAAACTGAAGAAGCAGTTCAGTCGGCTGCCACGACTGAACAAGTTGTTCTTGCTGAAACTGAAGTAGTTCAGCTGCACGAAAAATCATCTGAAGAAGTGCAAGCTGAAAAACAGACTACAGTGCCAGTTGTTCTATCAACTGATGAACCAACTACAGTGTCAGTTGAACCAACAACTGAAGCGCCCACAAGTGAAATGCCAACTATTGTATCTGCTGATGAACCGAATGAAGAACCAACTACTGTCTCAGCTGGACAACAAAAAACTAAAGAGCCTTCAAGCACCATTGCTGATCCAAATCTCTCTTCTCTCCCATAGCTTCAGCAAGAAGCCATAACAGAAGATGTTCCAGAATTAGTTAGTATTGAAACTGAAACAACTGACAAGACCTTGGTGATCTTTAATCGAGATAACAGGGAGCAGGAACCAGAAACCTCTGGAGTCAAGTCCCCTGGTATAACAATGGCAACTGAATCTATATTCGATGAAATTCAAGCCATTTAGACCTACCTTGTCACTATGATTACTTCCATTTCTGACATCAAATCAACCCAACTGACGCACACTATGAAAATTGATTCCATAAAGGAGAATAAGTTCAAAAGTCTTCAAGTCACAAAGGATATTACGAACCTGTTCTTCTAGATGGATCAAATACGAACAGACCTAGCGTCGACTGAAGCTCATTTCAATACTCAAGCAATGTTCAACAAACGCTTTGATTATCTGGAAAATGTTGTCACAAAGAGAATGGATTTGATGCAAGAACTTCTAATGAATGCTGTTTCAAATATCAACTCGGAAGTTCGTATTATATCTAGAAAGGTTGAGGCGTTTGACAAAAAGGGGGAAGAAGAAGAACAAGATCAGCAAACGCAATCTAAACAAAGGCCCAGTCAACCAGCTAATCAAGGAATAGCTGATAAAAGAGCTAAGAAATAAAAGATCAGTTAGAGGTTAAAGTATTTGGCAGATTTTTGAAGATTATTTTAGTCAGTTAGAAGATTCTTTTATTCTTTGTACAAATCTGTACATTGAAAGAGTTGTCAATAAAAGGTTATTTAATATACAATAAGTTCAGTTGATCAGTTCATATTTTCTAAGTTTTGTCAAACACCAAAAATGAGAAAATTGTTGGAAACTGAATTTCGGAACAAAGGTTATTTGTTTCAAGGAATGCCACCTTTTTAAAGAAGGAGTTTCTATTATCATCCTAGTGAAACAAATGTATTTGTTTCAAGGAATGCCACCTTCTTGGAGAAAGAGTTTCTATTAGATAGAAAAGGTCGGATGATAGAACTCGATCAAATTTGAGAACTACCCACTACACAAATAGTAAAACCACACCCAACAGCCAATCAAAGAAACAAAAGCTCCTAGGAGATCCAAAAGGATCTCAAGGCCGCCTAAAAGGTTGAGCATGCTTCTTGAAGAGGGCCAAGGTGAGCTCATTCCTGGATGCGATACAAGAAATTTCAAGGAAGCATTGTTTGATGCCGATTCATCTAAATGGCTTGAAGCCATGCAGTCCGAGATGGACTCCATGTATTGGAACCAAGTATGGTCCTTAGTGGATCCACCTGAGGGAATTGTTCCCTTAGGATGCAAATGGATTTACAAAAGGAAACTTGGAGCAAATGAGAAGGTGGTGACCTTCAAAGCTAGACTGGTAGCAAAAGAATATACTCAAAGATAAGGTATTGACTATAAGAAAACCTTTTCTCCAGTCACGATATTCAAGTCTATTAGGATACTGCTAGCCATAGCAGCATAGTATGACTATGAAATATGGTAGATGGATGTGAAGACATCGTTCCTTAATGGGGATATTAAGGAAGAGATTTACATGTCTCAACCTAAAGGATTCGCATCAGAAAGAAGTGAGCATAATGTATGCAAACTTCAGAGATCCATTTATAGACTCAAGAAGGCATCGAGGAGCTGGAACCTCAGATTTGACAACACTATCAAAGAGTTTGATTTTGCGAAAATCTTGAGGAACCTAGTGTATACAAAAAGGTTAGTGGGAGTGCAGTGACATTCCTAGTACTTTATGTTGATGACATACTACTCATTGGGAATGATGTAGGGATGTTGCAGTCAACTAAAGTATGGTTAGATGGTAAGTTCTCCATGAAGGAAATGGGTGCATCATCATATGTATTAGGAATACAGATCTATAGGGATAGATCAAAGAGGATGTTAGGCTCACCCAATCCACATATATCAATACCATACTGAGGAGATTCTCTATGGAAGAGTCCAAAAGAGAGGATATCTCCCAATGTCTCATGGTGTGAATCTATCCAAGTCTATGTGCCCTAAGACTGATGAAGAGATAGAAACCATGAGCCGCATTCCATATGCGTCTGCCATAGACAGTATTATGTATGGTATGATATCTACTCGACTTGATGTGGCATATGCATTGAGTGTTGCCAATTGATACCAGTCGAATCCCGGTCCACTACATCAAAAAATAGTGAAGGACATTCTTAAGTACTTGAGAAAAACTAAGAATTTTTCTTGATATACGGGAGCGGAGAAATAAAATTGGAAGACTACACTAATTTTAGCTTCCAATCAGATGTGGATTAACCAACATCTGGATTTGTATTCAAGCTCAATGGTGGTGCTGTCTCTTGGAAGAGTTCCAAGCAAGACACCACAACGGGTTCAACCACTGAGGCTGAATACGTAGCTGCATCGGATGCAGCAAAGGAGGGTGTTTGGATGAGTAATTTCATCCAAAATTTGGGTGTCATTCCTCAAACAGTTGATACAATCCCGGTCTACTGTGACAACACCGGTGCCGTTGCGCAAGCAAAGAAACCGAGGTCTCATCAGCGATCCAAACATATACCGAGGAAGTTCCACATAATCCGGGAGATTGTGGGAAGAGGAAACATTTCGGTAGGGAGAGTCTCCTCCGCAGATAACGTTGCTGATCCACTAACGAAGCTCCTGTCAGGACCATTGTTTGAGAAGCATCGCGAAGCAATGGGTCTGAGATCTATGGGTAGTTGGCTATAGGGCAAGTGGGAGATTGTAAGAGTAGGTGCCCGGCAAGCTAACTTGTGGCTCGGGATTCATTGACTCTAATTTAAAACAATTTTTATTTTAATAATATTTCACTATTTTATTTGATTATGACATTATATTTTATCTGTATACTCATGCAAGCTGCATAGATAAAGTCTTTGAATATACAATAGGTACCATGAGGTCTGCGTCGCAATTTAAGATCATGAAACTCATTAGGAAGTGTACCATATATTCTAAACAGGTTCTTAGTCGAATCAGCCGCCTAAAACAAGGATAAAGGTCGCTCGAGCTCGAGACTAGCATCTGTGATGTAAACGCAATGTTTCATTGGCAAGGGCATGGAGATGTCCATTCACACAGATGGGTGATCATATGATGATGCACTGAACAGCCCTCCCTCGGACTGTCCAAGTGATTCTCACTTATCGAGTGGAATAGTCCGCAGTTATGGTTGTACACCATTAGTCCTTTGACCCGGGACAATGTAGGGGCTATACATACTAGCATACACTTTGATCCATTTACCGACTCCATCAAGGGTCATCAAGTGGCGAGGTTGGGTGTAGTTTCGAAATACGTATGAGCAAATGCATTGTGGTCGGGGATTCACCGTTCGCCTACGGGTGAAGATATCCTATGTGATCTGATGAATTAATTGTGCAAGGAATCTCTGGCCAGAGCAAGAAATGTACTTTAGGGAAAGGAGTTTTCCTAGTTGCACATACCATGCCACTATTAGTACTCAAAGATAAATCGCATCTTTATCGAATTCATATGCAACTCTCGATATACCAATGGTTGCAGATTCGATCGGGATAGATGTGTTGAAGGGACCGTACTGTACGCTAACCATGACTAAAGGTTCTTGCAGGCACTATCAGTGATACCTAGGGGGATCATGGGGCGATGCTACTAGACACTCTTACCATGATCCGATGGGTGCAATCAAATATGAGTTCTGACATTCTTGATCAAGGAATTGATGAAAAGAATGGGGTTAACTAGGGTAAACCCGAATAAGAATAAATGTTATTCTGAATCACATGGAGATGTGAACCCGCAGCTAGCTGTATCCCTAAACCATTGAGGGTCACACAAGTATCAGATTCTGTGTTCCCGTTGAGATAGTCAAATTTCTAGGAGTTGGAATTTGGCGACTATAGTTTGATGAAGATCAAACAGGAAGCTAATAAAGGAGTTTATGAGATGATTCCATAGGATGGAAGAAATGGAAGTTGGCATGATTGCTAAATAAGGAAGGAGAGCGCAACTGCCTGTTTTGTGAAGGAGTTCAATAAAACTAGCAGCTGCCAAATATGGTAACTACCATATATGGTAAGTTTCAAATTTGGAAAATGAAAATTTTGATTTTCGAAATTTTTGATTTTCATTATATGAACAAGATTTGTATCCTTGGTACATCGGCGCTCTCGGATCGTCGTTCGGGGTTATAATGAGTTCGGAATCATTTTTTTTAGTGAATTTGGAATTTACTAATTAAACGATTGTGCTAGTAGTGGTGACTACTAACATGCACGAATTCCCATAAATATTCTAGAGGAGTCTAGAATTAAATTAACCAAGGAGTTAGTTAATAAATTAAATAATGGTTATTTAATTTAATATACATATACATGTATATATTTTATATGGTGATATAAAATATGTGTATATAATATTATTATATAATGTATTATAGAAGGTTAATAAATACATTATATATTAATAATGTGGGAGTTTAAATATAATGAAATTATTATAGTCCGTGTGGGAGATGAACTCCTAATTAGATTAGGAGTCTCATTCTATAAATACACCATTAGGGCTCATTAATTCGGAATGAAAAATTTTGCACACAAATCAACTCAAACTTTCTCTCCATCCTCCTTAAAGTCACGGCCATCACCACAAGGAAAGTGGGAAGAAATTATGGCCAAAAGCAAATTTGATTTGTATAATTATATATTAAGAATCAATAATTGTGGGTTAATTATTGATTAAGAATCAAAAAGATAAGTTAACAAAATCTTCCCACCTTTTTGGAAAAAGAGGTCACGGCCACCTTATGGAAAAACAAAAGGAAAATTTCAGCCACTTTTGTGTCTCCCACTGCCGCGCCGCTTCGTCTCTAGATTTTGGAAATTCGGAGGTTACAGTCTCAACGCACAAATCGTTTGTGATTTCTAGTGCAATACAAACGAGGAAAACAGTTTCTGATCGTGGACCTAATTAGGCGATCAAATTTGAAGACCCGTTCGTACGAATTTACAAGAAGAGCTATCTCCACTTAAGCACCGGAATAGTTTTGAGTCCAAGCGTTAAGAACGCAAAGATATAATTCTAAACATCCTATGAACGTTTTTAAACACACGACGCCCAAGAACAAAATTTTTAAACTTCCGCTGCGTCTTGGGCGCGAGAATACGGTGTCCCAACAAAGATAATCAAAGGCAACTGAACCAGCTGACTGAACTACGTAGACAACTGACTGATCGGTTGCTACAAATAGTTGTGAGCTTATCAGTTATAGCCTATAAGCTGATCTTTCAGCTGTACACGTCATCAGTTAAGAAAAATGACATTCAACCGAAAACTGTATAAAATCAAACTGCAACTAGTAGTGGGACCGCTGAATTTCAGAAAAACCGCAATGTACGATTGTCAGAAGAATGTTGTCGTGGCAAACAAAGGATAGAAAGATTAAAATCGCATTCAATATTACCGTTGGAGCCAAAGCCTATAAATAGCAGAGAAAGAGCAGCTGAGAAACCCTCTGAACTCTCGACTCTTGAAAAACTCTAGAGTCTCGAACAACTATCAACCGAGCTGTTACTCTGCTGAAATCTTTGCAAACTTCAAAGCTCACGCTTATTGTATACATCCATAGCATTTAAGGCTATACTTCGAGCTTACAAGCACAAACTAATATTGTTGTAATCAGTTGTGCTAAGTTATTTCAGTCCAGTTGAGTACTGTAAATAATTTTGTAATTAAGAGTTTTAGTTTGGCATTGTTAAGTCCAAAACTGAAGTGGGTTTGTACAACTCTTTGTATCGATCAAAGTCTTTTAGTGAATATCCTATCTTCGTGATAGAAGGGGGAGACATAGGAGTACTTGAAATCTCCGAAGATCCGTAAAATCTTGTGTGTTCTTATTTCAGTTTTATTCTATATATCAGTCAGTTTATTTCCGCACTATTATTGTTAACTGATTGATATCGACTGACAAGATTCTCGAGTTTCAGTTTATCACCAAACTGACTCAATATTCGAAAAGGTTGTGAAAATTTTTAGTGTTTATTCAACCTCCCTTCTAAACACTCTTTCACCTCCTAACCGATCCTATCATTTTGTTTTTGTTTTTTTTGGTATAAATAAACATGTCAAGATCCAAGACTTTAAATAAGGAGATATTGGATATAAACATGTGTATTTCAAAAATTATGGTACATAATTTCAAATTTTGGAAAGAAAATACAAGACAAAAGTATAAGATTTGAGATAATGTTGATACACATATGAAATTAACCGGATGCTGGAAAATTAGACCTGGAATTCGAATTCCAGGCCTAGCAAAGGGATAAATTTGAAAATCTATCCAATGAGATAGATAAAGGAGGATAAATTATCCTAGATTCAAGAGTTAATTAAATTCAAAAAGTTTAAACACGGAGATAATACACATTCAGGATATCAGCTAGTCCCTATAAATAGGAGGAGCCTCCTATTCGAATATCACACCTGAAAATTACTCCAAATTTTTGAAATTTTCTCCCTAGTGCTCTCAAGAATTTTGAGATTTGCTCTCCTAGTTCTGCCGAGTGTCGAAGCTCTGCTGCAGTATAGACCTAATGGGGATTCGATAATCTTATCACAAAAAAAATCGTTCACGTTTTAATCCAGATCTAAGGTAAGTGGGCTTGTTTTAAAAGTATAATTTCGGTTTTGCCTTGTTTCATTTTTTTTATTTCGAAAGTTACGGTCAAGCGCAATTCTTTTTCTATCATTTCTTGATACGATTATCTTATGTTTTATGTTTGGCACAATGAGGATTCAATTTGATATGAGTGAGAATCAAAATATGTGATATGTTTATGACCCATACACGGTGGAATTGTAACCGTTTTATGGTCTCGTCCTCTTAGAGGAGTAAAACTTAGGGACTTATATCAGTAAACCATAGAAAGTATAGGAATCTCAATGTCTAGGCCAAATTATGCTTATGTTCATGCTGATGATATGTCATATGAATTATTTTATGCATGATATGTTGTATTTTCGAAAATCATGTATTTGTTATGTATGTGTTCGAACGGCCCTCACTTGCTGAGTAACGACCATATCATTCATCCATTACTCTCTCTCCCTAGATAAGTCTGAAGTTCAGATAGAGGAAGAGGAACATGATCAGTTTTGGGGCTGGTGATGGACAGAAATAAAGAGTTAATTGAGTTTATGTTATTTTTAAGTTTTATTTGAGTTTTCGTTGTAAATGCTTCTTCATATTTTTTTTTACCATTTTAAGAATTCTTGTTTTAAAGACAATTTTATAATTTATTGTGAGTAATAAACTAGTTTTGGCTTATAATATACTACGATGCTTGTTGTTTTCAATTATGTGGTTGTAAACAATGTCGGTGTTGACTTACCCCGGGCTCGAGGCATGATATTTAAGTTGTATCAGAGACGTCAGGTTCATTATCCAGTTGGTAAATTTTACATAATCACCATTTTGTTGTGAGGTAGTGGTTGAAAACTTGTGGGGTAGGGGTTGAAAAAGGGGAAAACCTTCATTTAAGCCTCCGAAATCGCGTTTTTTCTGTTTTAGGAAAGTTTCGTAGATCCTATAACTTTTCGTATGAAATTCCAAATTCAATTCCGTTAACTGCTAGACTCATCTATACATATGATTTAAATCCATATGTTTCTCTCCAGACTTTCCATTTTGAGAAATTTTCAAAAAAATAGAAGGTCCAACTCGAGCCATTATTCGTCCCGAATGGCGTTAGTACTTGTTGTTTTTGATTTTATATGATTAGAACTATTATGAGCCTTTCCATTCTTTTCTGATTTCAGGAAATGGCTCCATCAACTCCTTTACGACCCCACACTCATTCACAGGCTGTCATCCGTATGAGTTAGCTTGCCCTCGACAACCAAACCCATCATATTAAGCGCCTTAGAGCCCGAATAGGTGAGCAAAGGTGATAAAACAAAAACTTGATCGCATCGATGAAGGAAATGCAGAGTCAGCTGAATAAAGCAGTCCATTAGTGTGAACAACTAAGGGAAGCCAACATATCTTTGAAGGATGACATAGAAACTAGCAAGTACCGAGAGGAAAGACTAAGTAAGGACAAAGAGCGACACATCACCGAGTTGAACGAAGAAAAAAAACATAATGGAAAGAACAAGAAGATGCTAGAGGAAGCCTGTGATGCTGTGAATTATCTTTCAGATGTCGTCCACTGCTTGATCAATCAAACTAAGACTCTAAGAAGCCATAATCAGCAAAATTGAGTTGAGTGTTGGAAACACCATCAACAAGCCCGCCTGTTATTAAATGAGGCTAATGCGAAGATACAAGGGGTGTAGAATCAATTAGGACGGCTCACATAGGAGAATACCCAGCTTATGCAGCTGATGGAACAAATGCAAGAAGTAGAGTCCAAGGATGAGAACCTTGAAGAGATGGAGGCAGGACCTATAGAAGCAGTAGGAAATGGAGTAATTGTGGAATAGAGTGCCTTTGTCGTTCGAATTTTATCCTAATTAGTAGGAGTTTCTTTCCATTGTTGCTACGTTTTGTTTTCGATTCTACTTTTGTTATCTAATCATATTGCCTTTGTTTCTCCACTTTTAAGAAATCAATAAAGGACGTTTTATTCGATTCATTGAGTTTGATTTATTTGTAGCGCAATCTATTCGATGAAAAATGTCGATTCATGCAACAAATTCTTAGAAACTTATAAATTATAGGGAATGGCTGGCAGACCACCGAGACAAAACCGTAACCCACATTACGTGAACAAAAATAACCGTAACAACGAAGAAAAAAATGAACCACTGCCAGAGTTCAGCCTTAACCACGAGGATCTGATGGCCATAGCCACTATAGTGACAGACACTGCAAGGATTGGTAAACCCTAACACCAATCAGCCACCTCCACCCCAATCGCCGTATGAGATCAGATTCTACTATGAATCCCTCCGCAAGAATAGGTGCCCAACATTCAAAAGAGATGCCGATCTTGAAGTTAGCTAGAGCTGGCTGAAAAGTATAGAAATGCAGCTGCGACTGTTAGAGGTTCTCGAGGCATTTAAAGTGGATGCGATAGTGTCATTCTAAAAAGACAAAGAAGCAAAGTGGTGGGAAGAAATCTCGCCAGCTATGACCGCTGCTGGACCCAGTCACTTGGTAGCATTTCTTGAAACATCCATTATTTCTGGACCACAAAATCTTATGTCAATTTTAAAATAATCCAACAACTAAACTTCAAAATAAAGTACAAAATCTTTAATAAATAATCCTCAAAATCTTTACTTTAAAATATTAAATCTTAAGCTAATGAGGAAAATAAAAGTCCCTCGGGAGTGTACTACCGGATCCGATCCACTCAAGCATCAGCGCCTCCTTCAAATTCATCATCACTTGCGACCATTCAAACTTAGTGCGCCTAATGACTCAGCATGTTCTAACCATACGTAGCAAATATATATATAAAGGCACATGCGGCTTTAAAATAAATCTTTTAATAAAATAAGCTTGCGTAAAAGCTCATAAGTATATATCATTTTAATAAATCATTTTAGCATATAACATCATAAATCGTTTCCTCATCATATATTATTTTGGGTGAAGTTTAATCCTTGAAAGTGACTATCCTTTATCTTTTATCATTCATCTTCTGGTCAACTGATCAGTCTATATACACCAAGTACCTGGGGGCGGGGCGTCAACAACTCTCGTCACTGAGCCGTAGCCAAATATGGAAATACGATCGTTTGACTCCCTCTATGGCCTTTTCCCGTAAACAGGTTTCCTCTGGGCCTTTTCTCACATGATATCCCTATTATATCCTCTGTGTCACAGTCAATTCACATCTTTCAAAATATTTTTCCCTTTCTTTTTATTTATAAATATCGTTTTCTTCCATAGTTGTAAAATAGCAATTTTCAGGAAAATCGTACAGCCTTTGCATATATCATAAAAATATCACATTTTCATCATAAAAATTTTAAAATATCATTTAGCATGTAGTATGATTCTTCGAGACATTGCCAGATCTTTCGAACTACTCGGGACGTAAAATAACTATTTTACCCCTGAACCTTGAACTTTTCAATTTTGACTTTTTCTAGCTTTTCTTGACTCGAGCCTATCTCGAACCATCAGATAAGCTTAAATTTAACTTCTAATATTTTTCTTAGACGTCAGCTCGAGCTTCTTGATTTAATAACTTATTAACTAAGCCGTAAAGAGTTTTAAACTCGCATAAATCCAAAACTTAATATTTTCTTCGCAAATTTTAAAAATCACTTCCTCGACCTTTTCTTACCCTCGTGAACCACGGACTAGCCCACCTAGACCCATGGTTCGAACCCTATTTCTTTCCTAAGCCATGATTAAATCATTTTTCTCCCAACAAGCCATCGCACCCAAACTCTCGAGCCACCTTGGACCAGACCATGCCAGACCCTCCTGCACTCTACCTAAACCAGCCCTGACCAGTGCACCAGCCCCCAGCCACGCGCGGCAAGAAACCCTAGGCTTGCGGCTATCCTCACTCTTCTCGCCCTGCGTCCAGCCACCAAGGAACCCTCTAGCACGCTTGGTTGCAGCATACACAGGACCCCAACCTAGCCTTGGATGGCTCCTGGTGCGGCTCCCCCACTAACCGAACCATGCCAAGCCATTAAACCCTTACAAACCCTAGGTTGCGACCACCATCACATGCATACTCCTAGCTTTTGTCTAGCCTTCATCGTGTCCTTATATGACCTTTTTCCCTTCCCTAAATGTCTTATATAGGTAGCGTGTCCTTTAAAACTTATAACATGACTTACATGATCATAGAAACGTCAATCGTTTTGAGAAATAACCTATAAATGTTAAGTATTCGATCTAAATAGTTTTTCACGCTTCAAACATAAAACAACATATATTATGGATTGAATGGTGCAAAAGTAAAGTTTAGAAGCGTGCCTTTGCGTTTATAACGCTCGAATATTCAATCGTTGGCGCGGGTTGTGGACGGACGACGAGCAACCTTGGACTTTTTGCTCTCCAACTTTTCGAAAATTTAGTGTGTGGCTGCAACTAGGAGTCTTAGAACCCTAGGTTGGCTTTTCTAAATTTCGAATTCTAGTGTTTTTAAAAAATTAAGTTTCTAGGTTTTTTGGTTTGGAAATAATTAGGTCCATCAATCCTAGGTAAATTAGGCTCATTAAGGCCCAATTAAATATAAAATAAAAGTTTACAAAAATCGTTTTCAAAAATAATAACTTTCAGGTCCATAAAAGTAATTCGTTTGACTAAAACCGGCTTCTCGGATAAAATAAGACTCGACTCGTGAAATAATTTGGACTCCAAAATTTTTAGAAAATTTTAATCCTATTTAATCATTTTATCGAGCCTTAAAAACATTTGTCAAAAAATATTTTCACTTGGTCGTCCCCGGTCACCTTTCACCGGCTTAATATCGAATATAAGGACAAAATCCTTAATTTCATGAAATCATGCAATTTAAACATTTAATCATATAAAATATATCATTTAAGCATTTAAATTAATTAAATAAAATAAACAAGCAATTTAAATAATTTTTAAGCATGTGATATACGTGGACTGATTTTTGGAAGTTACACTTCTGCTTTCCTAAAGCAATACTATCCAGTCGAGGTCAGATTACAAAAATTGAGTGAATTCAAAAATTTCACTCAAACCCCAGACATGTCGGTGGTGGAATACAAATCCAAGTTCAATTCCCTTGGATCATATGCCTCCACGATCATGGCAGATGAAGTCTTGAAATTGCATCGCTTCATGAGAGAATGAGCCGAATCCAATCGGCTTTAGCAGCCTACCAGCCAGCCAATTTTATAGATTTGATGGGCGTAGTTATCCGAGCTGAAACAGACATCCACCATAGAGGGGGTGAAAACAAGAACAAACTTCCTCATGTTGGCCAGTCTTCTCACAGCGGACATAATTTTAAGAAGCCCAACCAGTCTTGCGAACCCTCTATAGGGCATTCGTCTATTGCGAACTATCAAGGACTCAGGCCATGCCCAACATACCATTTCTGACACACTGGAGAATGTCGAAGAGAAAGCGGCGTATACTTCGTATGTGGGAAATTGGGACACTGAATTGCAGAGTTTCCGAATGCCGCCAACCAAGAAACTGGGCCCGAAAAGGAAACCGTGCCAAATGTGGGGGCGAACCACAACAAACCAAAGGAGAAAAAAACTAAATTTCGGGTTGTTTGCTATGACACAAGAAGATGCAGACGATGCCAATGACATCATGTCAGATGCCATCCTAATTCAGAAAGTGTATGCTTATTTGTTGTTTGACTGTGGTGCTATGCATTCTTTTATATCTAAGTGTATTGCTAAAAAATTAGGACATAAGCCCGATAAAATAAGCGAGCTTTTTTGGGTAGCCACACCTATAAGTAAGGAAAATGAAACTTATGTAATTCATAAGGACTGTACAATCAATATCGGCAACCAGACTTTCAGTGCCGACCTGATACAAATACCCATGGTCGATTTCGACGGCCAACTAGGGATGGATTGGTTAGAAAGAAATAACATTGTTGAAGACTGTAAGGGGAAAAGTGTCAGACTCTGAACCCCAAACCAAGAAGAAATCATGTAACACGGCAAGTTCAAGGGACGGAAGCCACTCATTTCCAATTCCCCAACATGGAGAGCTATAAAATTTGGAGAATAAGTCTACCTGACAATATCCAGTGAAGTGAAATAAGAAGTTGAGCTCAAACTGAAAGACATCCTGGTAGTGCAAGATTTTCCAGAAATTTTTCTAGAAGAACTACTTGGGACAGTCCTGGACCGCGAGGTTGGGCTCGAAATCAATCTAGTTCCCGGTGTTGTACCTGTTTCTAAGGAACCTTTCAGAATGGCACCAGCTGAACTCAAGGAGCTAAAGGAACAACTCCAAGAATTGCTAGATAAAAATCAAGTTCGACCAAGTGTGTCCCCATGCGGAGCTCTAGTGCTACTTGTAAAGAAAAAATATGGGAGTATGAGATTGCGCATTGATTATAGAGAAATAAACAAGATCACAATCAAGAACAAGTACACCCTTCTGAGGATAGACGATATATTCAATTAGCTTAAAGGAGCTGCAGTCTTTTCCAAACTAGACTTGAGGACATGCTAGCATTAATTGAAGGTCAGGGCCGAAGACATTCCCAAAACAGCCTTTCGAACAAGTTATAGTCATTATGAGTTTACCGTAATGCCTTTTGGCTTAAGGAACGCGCAAGCAGCCTTGATGGACCTAATGAACTGAGTGTTAAAGACATTCTTGGATCAGTTCATTGTGGTGTTCATCGATGACATCCTCGTCAATTCTTCCAGCGAGAGAGATCACCAAGAGCACCTCTGCCTCGCTCTGCAAACCTTAAGGGAAAAGGAGCTCTATGCCAAGTTCAAGAAATGTGAATTCTGGCAAGAGTATCAGTGGATCCAAAGAAAGTCGAGGCAATTCTAGATTGGCCGAGGCCTAAGAATGCCACCAACATTAGGAGCTTTATTGGATTAGCAGGCTATTACCGAAAGTTTGTTGAAGATTTCTTTTTGATAATCATATCACTGACAAAACTCACACAGAAAAATTCCAAATTCATCTAGGGTGAGTTGTAAAATTTTTTTTTCAAACATTGAAGGAAAAGCTCGAATCCACACCAGTGTTAATCTTGCCCACTGAGGATAAGTAATTTACCATCTATAGTGACACATCGAAGGAAGGTCTGGGATGTGTACTCATGCAAGAAAGAAGAGTGATTGTCTATACATCAAGGTAGTTGAAACCGCATGAGCAGAACTACCCTATTCATGATCTCGAGCTAGCAGCAGTTTTCTCTGCATTAAAAATTTGGAGGCACTACCTCTATGGTGCCAAATGTGAAATCTTCACACATCACCAAAGTTTCAAGTAATTGTTCACCAAAAAAGAACTAAATATGAGACAAAGACGGTGGATAGAACTTTTGAAGTATTATGATTTAACCATAAACTACCATCCGGGTAAAACAAACAGAGTGGCCGATGCTTTCAGTCGGACGAATATGAGTGTGACCCTAGCTTCACTCTTTGCTCAGCCATGTCAGCGACAAACCGTCAAGTTGAATCAGGATTGATACACACTGTACACAAAAAGCTTAAAGAGCAATTCAAAGGAGGAAAGTCTCAAGTTATTCAGATCAATGACAAGGGAGTCCTATGGATGAAGGGAGGGTTTTGCGTACCCGACAGTGATAACCTTCGCCAAGAGGTATCGACAGAGGCACACAAGTCAAAATTTTCAGTTCATCCTGGTAGCACAAAAATGTACAGAGACCTTAAGAAGAATTTTTGGTGGAATGGAAGGAAGAGAGAAATGGCAAGAGTTTGTCTCTAAATTCCAACTCTGTCAGTAGGTCAAAACAGAGCACCAGTGACATGGACGATTACTGCGACCTTTAAAAATCTCAAAATGGAAATGAGAACATATTTCCACAGACTTTGTTGTGGAATTACCAAAGTCAAGGCAAAGTCATGACGGCATATGGGTAATCGTTGATAGACTCACAAAATCTGCACACTTTCTGCTCGTTTGCATGAATTGCAATCTTGACAAGTTGGCTACTCTATATATGGACAACATTGTGATGTTGCATTGGGTGCTAGTGAGCATCTTGTCTGACAGAGATCTGAGATTTGTCTCAAGTTTTTGGAAGAGCTTTTAAGAAGCCATCGGAACAAAAGTTACTATTAGTGCGACCTATCACCCTCAAACCGAGAGAACAATACAAACCCTAGAGGATATGCTGCGAGCATGCACCCTACAGTTCAGTGACAATTGAGGTATTCATTTACCCTTAATTGAGTTTTCATACAATAACAGCTACAACAACAACATTGGAATGACATCATACGAAGCTCTGTATGGAAGAAAGTGCCGATCACCCCTGTATTGGGATGAAGTGGGGGGAAAGCCATTGTGGGATCCAAACTCGTGCAAATGAAAGTGGAAAAGGTAACAATCGTTAGGGAAAAAACTCAAAGCAGCTAAAGACCAACAAAAAAGCTAAGGCATATATGAAAATAAGGCATGTGGAATTCAACGTTGTTGAGAAGGCTTACGTGAAAGTCCCGCCTAGTATGTGGAACCTTTCGATATTTTGGAGAACGTGGGCACGCCGACATAAGGATTGGCACTGCCACCAAACATGTCAATAATCCACAATGTATTTCATGTGCCTCAACTAAAGAAATACACCCAAGAGATAGGCCAAATGTTGGAAGTGGAACGTCTCATGATCAAAGGTAACTTGGGAGAAAAACTAAAGCACGAAGAAGTCTCTATTAGAATCGTGGACACCAAGGACCAAGTGCTAAAACGACGTATCATTTCCTACGTCAAGGTACAATGGTCTAACCACACAGAAAAATAAGCCACGTGGGAGTTATAAAAAAAGATGAGAAATAAAAACCCTTATCTCTTCAAAAACCAAGTCTACCCAAGTTTCGAGAATGAAATTTCCCATAAGGAGAGAGTGATGTAAAAGCCGTGAATTTTTAAAAACTTGAGATATCATTCTTGTACTGCAAGTTGTACCAAGTTTATCCAATATATTTTATTTAAAATTGTTCAGAATAATTAAAGTTGTGTGAGATAATTAAATCCTGGGGTAGAAATATTCATGGAATTTGAAACTTAATGATAAGGCTCTATTTTGTTTTTCTTTGGGGGATAAATAAACGTGCAAGATCCAAGAATTTAAATAAGGAGATATTGGATATAAACATGTGTATTTCAAAAATTTTGGGACATAATTTCAAAATTTGGGAAGAAAATACAAGATAAAGGTTTAAAAGCGAAAATAATATATGATCAAGATAGCATTCCTCTCCTATAAATAGGAGGATCCTCCTATTCGAAAATCACACTTGAAAATTTCTCCAAAATTTCGAAAGTTGCTCCCTAGGGCTCTCAAGAATTTCGATATTTGCTCTCCTAGTTCTGCCAAGTGTCGAAGCTCTGCTGCATTCCAGACCTAAGGAGGATTCAATAATCCTAGCAACAAAAAATCGTTCTTCACGTTTTCATTCAACTATAATGTAAGTGGGCTTGTAGTATAATTTTGGTTATTACTTGTTTAATTTTTTTTTAATTTTGAAAGTCACGGTCAAGCACAATTTTTCTTCTACCCCTTTTTGATACGATTATCGTATGCTTTATGTTTGACACTGTGAGGATTTAGCCCTTACACAGTGGGATTATAACCATTATATGACATCGCTACCTTAGAGGAGTAAAATTAGAGACTTATATCAATAAATATAGAAATTAGATGAATATCAGTGCCTAGGTCGAGTTATGCTTATGTTTATGCTGATGATATGTCGTACGAATTATGTTATGCATGATATGTTGTATTTTCAAAAATCATGTATTTGTTATGTACGTGCTCGAACAGTGAGTGAAGACCATATCACTCATCACTTACTTTCCATCCCTAGATAAGTCTGAAGATCAGATGGAGGAAGAGGAACACGACCAATTTTGGGGCTGGTGATGGACGAAAATAAATAGTTAATTGAGTTTATGTTTTTTTAAATTTTATTTGAGTTTTTGTTGTAAACGCTTCCGCATATTTTTTTTTATAATTTTAAGAATTAACTTTGTAAAGATAAGTTTATGATTAATTTTAGTAATAAAGTGTTCTTCGTTTACGACGCTCTCACATACATTTCCCTTGGAATCGGACCATAGACTAAGCAGACAACCTGCCTTGTTTATCCTATACTACGAAGTTGTTTGTGTGGTTTTAAACAATGTCGGCGTTGACTAACCTCAGTGTCGAGTAACCCTGGGCTCGGGGCGTGACATTCAGTGAGTTGATTTTTATGATTAAGTTTGATTGAGATCAAACATAAAGCTAATAAATAGATTTATAATTGTATTTCATATTTCGAAATTGTGAAAGTTAGATTGTCTGCTAATTTAATGAGAAGAGTACAACTGCCTAATTTTGTTAAGAAATTCAAAAATAGGCAACTGACAAAATAAATCAATGGAAGATTTTGATATTCGAAATTTTCATTTTGCATCATACTAACGAGATCCGTATCATCGTCATACCGGCGATATCTGATCGTCAATCGAGATTATGATGATAGCATAATGATTTAATTAATAAATTTAAAATGTTCTAATTAAATATTAATTAGTAGTGTCAACTACTAAGAAACTACTAAGACAGATTCCCAAGGAATATTCTAGAAGCATCTAGAATTAATTAATTAAATAATAATTATTTAATTATATTATTTATTGTCAAAAGTTGAAAATACTACACGTGAGATTTGACAAAAGAGAAACACACAACCATGAAGTATTTTAAAAGGATTGAGAATTCGATAATCGAGAGATATAAATACACGTAATCAAAAGTTGATGACACACAACAAAATGAAGATCACATGAAAATCTAGTCTTGATTATTTTTTCTCTCTCTCCTCTATAGCCCCCCTCGACCGTCACCCTTGTGAAGGGAAGAACATGATTAATCACTACCCTCCACCGCCGCGAGCCACCGTTGTCCCACCCACAACGTCGTCGGATTGGATAATTGATCTCAATGAAAAAATTCGTATAGTTTTAGTGAAATCTAGACAAAGAACTCATTTTTCGATCGTTGACTCAAGTAGACGATTAAAGAATGATGACTTCCAGTTGATTGTTCATAAGGAGATACAAGAAGAGCTATTACTGTCTAAACACTGAGAGAGTTGGAGCAGAACGTAAATCGATAAAAGTAAATAATCTAAACAACCTATGAATGGATTTAGAATCATACTACACCTAAAAAAGGGAAAAGTAGGGTCAAACTAATGTACCAACAAAGATCCATCATCGTTAATATAGAATATAAATATTATGATTAATTTATATATATATATATATATATA
>NC_133321.1:5299962-5313591 GCF_012295235.1 Primulina huaijiensis
TATATATATAGTTGGCGAAACCAATGCCGAGGCCAAAGAGGGCACGACCCAAAAAAGCATGCCCATTTTGTGAGTGAAAGCGTTGATCACAACATCGGCGCGGGAAGAGGGCACAATTGATAAAGATGGAAGGGCACCTAGAATTTTAGAATCCTTCCTTCTCTGGACTGCCGCAGAGGTTCAACACTCAACAGAACTGGGAGAGCAAAATCTCAAAAATTCTTAGAAAGCACTAGGGAGAAAATTCTTAGAGCGCTAGAGGCTGTGTAAAGTCTCGAAAATTTGAAAGTTCACGTGAACCACATGCATGCAAGTTATCAAATTCCTTATGTATTTTAATTAAATTGATTATGGTAGGCATGTTTAAAATGTAGTTTCTACTACAATGCATAAAAAATTGTGTTTTAAAAGTTATTCGAGACGCGATCGAGGAATGGAAACTGAGGACCATAAAAGGAAAAATATTTTTATTAAATAATTATTTTTAATTGTTTAATATGTGGTATATTTAATGGATATTTTCGAAAATGAGGTATTTTGAGATGTTTTCATGCGCCGAGTCGTATTTTAAACTGATAATCAATTTTCGATGAAAATACAAACTTTTTAGAGGCTCGGTTAATATTTTCGAAAAGCAACATAAACAAAATATTTTAATTATCCTCTAATGGGCTTATTGGGCCTATTATACTCATGTTAATGGACATAAACTTGCACTGTGTATTTTTATATCAAAATCAAGCTAACAACCCTAACCTAAATACACACAACTCACACCCACTCTTCTAAAAGCCCTTGGATTCTTTCTCCACCAGCATACACACGAACACACACAAAATTTGAAGGCTTTTTCACGTGAACCTTGAGGAAATTCAGCAAAGGGTCTTCTCTCTGTCGACGTCCCTCGCATCGCAAGTCGTTTTTCGTGCGTATTAAACGCAAAGGCATGTCTTAATCTTCGTTCAATCGTCTTTCACATCATATTATGTGTTTTAATTATCCTTGCATGAAAAATATGATGCACTCCTTATATTTTTGTTTTCATGACATGTCATGAACAAAACTTGTGTTTTTATGATTTAAAACTCTTGCTTATGAAGCACTAAAGGGCTGCCATGGTAGGGCACTTAGAAGGGATGAATTCCAGAGGGTTTATGGGACTAAACAAGGTTGCATAATGGTTGGACATGGAGGGTAACAAAGCTCAACGAAAATATGGGGATGTTAGAGTCCTAGGGTTTTTGATTTTGCTTCCTAGGAGGATATGGCTCTCAGATTCTGTTGGGATGTGTTCAAGGATCCTAAGAAGGTCTAGTAATGGTCTTAGATGGGCTGTGTAAGGGCTGGAAGGGAAGGTTGAAGGGGGTGCTAGCCTTTTTCGGGTTGCGCATGGCTTGAAGTCGCGGGTTTGGGGGGCTGGCCTTGCATGGACTGTAGAGGCTGGTCTGGTAAAGTCCTAAGGCTTCGGTCATGTTCCTAGGAAGGTGTTGCAGGGGCTAGTTGGGGCGGCCAAGGGCTAGGGATGAAAGGGCTTAAGGGTCGAGCAAGCTAGGGTTAGGATATTAAGTGCAGAAAATTCCAGCAAGGTTCTAGGCTTGTTCAAGGGTTATAATTTGCTTGATTTGGGTTTTATATGGTACGATTAGAGGTTAAAAAGTTATGGTTCAAGTTTGGTAAAGCTTGGTTATGTTTCGAGTCCATTCGGCTTAAAACCGAGATGTACGTCTTAAAACGAACTGAGAAATTGGCCGAGGAGCTTAAGTTTAAGTTTAAGAAATATTTATGAGCGTTTTTTAAGATGTTATGTTAAGAGATGGATTTGGGTCGTCATTTTAAGGTCTAAGGATAAATTAGGAAAGTTAAGGTTTCAGGGGCAAAACGGTCATTTTAGACCTGAAAAATGTAAGACGTCTTGGCAGTGCCCTGAATGCTGTAATAAATGTTAAAATGTTTATTTCAAATGTTTATGGACTTTTATGATAAAATGTTAATGTTAAATGACATGGTGCATACTTGGTTTAAAAGAAAAATGATTTATATATGCATGAATTTTTATAAGTGATGGAAATATGTAAGGTTGAAGGAGGTGAATTAATTATGACTAATACGATGATACGATGATATGTAAGGCAAAGGTTCAGTTGACGGGTTAGAGTGTCGCTGATGTCCTCGTAGTCCGGTACCGTGGTTATACGTAGATGGATCCATCGACCTACAACTGATACGAAAGTCACAATTGAGGATCTGAGTTCAATAGAAAGGGAAACATATACATCTACGATGAAAGGAAAGAGCATATGATGAACGGAAATGTTTAAAGTTTACTGATGAAACTTAAAATTAATAATTTATTATATGTTAAAATCTATATTTTAAAATTTAAGTTTCATTAAAATTATAAAATTATGTTATTTTAGTATTGTTTGTTTATATTTAAATGTCTTACTAAATATGTTTTATTTTCAAGTTTTCTACGTGTTGGTAAAATAATGATAACTCAAGCTAGAAAATTCAAATGGAGGTGATTCAAACATGTTTGGAATTCCTGAAAAATTATCTACAACTTTGCAGAAGACATGATTGCCTAAAAAGTTGGTTAAAATGATCAAATTGTGAAAATATCAAAAGGAGGACAAATTTACTTTCACCATGACCAGCATATAGTAAAAAAATCATATATATTTCAATATTTAACCAAATGAGGTGAACCAAGTAGCCAAATTCATCTACAAACAATTTCTCACATGTTTGCTGTTTTGAGCAGAGTCAAATTCGGTGATTAAAGTCATGGAACAAAGCATTGAAAGAAGGGACATGGAACTGAAGTTGGAGGAGACAAAGACTACTATTACAACTACATGACATTAATAAAATTTTTGACTCTCTCTCTCATTTGGCCTATGAATAGAGGCCTTGTGCTAGCTTGAGAATCATTCTATCTCATTGCAAAATATAGTGTGAGTGTGTATAAAATTTCTAAGTTCCAATATATTTTTCATTTTCCCAATTATGAGTGATATTTTTAGTGTTGATCAAAAATAAGCTCATGGAAAGCTAAATCTATTATGTCAAGGTGAAGAGGATGAATTCTTGGTGAAGTAAGATTGTTTATATTTTGTATATTCTTTCTTTATTTCTTTTCATTTTGCTAATTTCTTTTTATTGTAGGTNGATGTAAATAACCAGAAGCACTTGTACTGCGCTAAAACCAGTAGCAGCACTTATCATGTACTGCTTAATCTAATTAACAAATGACTTCTTAGCTAAAACCAGAAACCCGAAATAGACACTAGCAGATTGTTTCGTATCTCAAGTCTTTAAATATTACCGTTAATCTATTAACGTGATACTAGCATCTATTGCTTCATTTAATGCCATTAAATGTTGTACGGGAACATTTAAGACGGCTTACCATTTTTGGTATGAACTGAGACTGATTGCTTTAATGTATTCTGCAGGGTCCATTTTCAGCAATAAAGCTGAATCACTGAAAATTCAGAAGAGCCGTTCAGATTTTAACGTTGGTTTAAGCCTATATGAAGACGGAGCACTTTTCAAGAAACAAGGAGTGAACTAGTCTCAATAAAAGAAGATCATTCGAGCATCGCTAGAACTCTCAGTTATCTCAAAAGCTGAACACTGAAAAAGCAGCACACGCTTCATTGCATACACTTGATCATTTGAGATCATTTTGTCTAGCTATTTTCTTTATCTCTTCTTAAGCTATTCACTTCATTAATAGAAGAATTTATAACTGGAAAAGAGTTCTTTCCAGAACTTAAGATCTTTCAAGTAGTTGAGTTGTAAAACTAAGAGTTTCAGTAGGCGAAGGGTAAGTCCTGTTGAAGTGGGTGTGTACAATTGTTGTACTGTATTCACCAAAGTCTTTTAGTGATACCTTCTGGAAACAGAAGAAGAGGAGACGTAGAAGATTCATCTTCGAACTTCCAGAAACAAACCTTGTGCCATCTACTGCTTTTCTGTTTCACTATTTTTCACCCACAAACCAATAGATCGTTTCCGCACATTATCTTGTGATCTGCTGGTCTTTAAACTTGAACAAGAATCTGCTAGTATCTCTAACAGGACTCTAGCACATCATTCTGAAAAATCGATTAAGTTTGCCGTTGAGTTTATTCAACCCCCTCTTCTAAACTCAATCCGATCCTCAACAAGTGGTATCAGAGCAAGTTATTCTTGTTCTGAAAAATATTTAACAGACATGTCTCACTTCAGCAAAATTCCAATATTCTCAAAAGAAGACTTTGATGACTGGAAAATCAGAATGCAAGCCCATCTTGCAGCTCAAGATGATGACATGGGATATGTCATCACAGATGGTCCATTAAAGATCTTAAAGCCAAATCCAGCTGTTGCTATTACTGAAGGCGCACCTAAGATGCTGGAAAAACCAAGATATGAATGGACAAGTGAGGACAAGAAGAAAGCCAATCTTGACAACGTTGCAAAGGACATTCTGTACAAGACACTCGACAAAAATACCTTCAGAAAAATCAAGATGTTTCCTACTGCCAAGGAAATCTGGGAAAAATTGATTCAGATTTGTGAAGGAAACGAAGAAACTAAGGAAAACAAACTTTTCGTAGCCATGCAGAAGTTTGAGAATATGAAGATGAAGGCTGGAGAAACAATGAATGAGTTTGATGAACGCTTCAGCAGCATTGTAAATGAACTCTCAGCTCTTGGAAAAGATTTTGGCAACTGGAAGTTGCATTAATGGTAATGAGAGCCCTACCCAGAGAATGGGACGTCAAAACGATGGCAATGAGAGCTTCCAAGGATCTAAACAAGTTAGAACTGCATGACTTGTTCTCAGATCTGAAGGCATATGAGTTTGAACTTGAAGTTCGAAGTGGAGAAGAGCACTTAGCGATTCCACCAACCAAAGCTCTCGCAGCTACTGTTAACTCTACTGCTACAGTTGCCCCAAGTTCATCTTCTGCTATTGCTATAGAGAATACTTCTGAGAGAAGCGCTGAACAGATAAGCAATGACTCAATGTCATTATTTATTAAGAAGTTTTCCAGATTCATGAGAAAGAATCACAGAACATTTCAAAGTCCCAACCGCAATTTCAAAAAGGAATCACCTTCTGGTGATATGGCATGCTTTAACTGCGGAAAAGTGGGACACTTCATTGCTGATTGTCCAAAACCAAAGAAGGATGACCAGAAGAAGAAGGGTGTCAAACGCAATGATAAAAAGACCAGAAGAGACAGAAAGGCAATGATTGCAGAAGAAAGTAAGTCCAAATGGGCAGACTCAAGTTCTGAATCTTCTGGTTCTGAAAGCCATTCAAGTGACAGTGATGAAGATGAGATCAAATGTCTGATGACAAATACGGAATCAACCTCGACATCCTGAGAGGTATTTGACTTTGACTCTGATGAATTTACATGCACTGATTTAGTCAAAGTATTACACGACATGGTAGAAGAGTATTCAAGACTTTCTCAATCATTCGAGGAAGTTAAGATTGAAAATCAGAACTTAAGAAATCAGAACAGTAAGTTAACTTGCTTGCAAGTAGACAGCTGTAATGATTTACAAGTTGAGATGAGTAAATTAAAAACTGAGAATGAAAGAGTAAAAGCAGATTACCAGACGATGCTTTCTAAAAACCAGAAGTTATCGCTACTTGTGAATGCTTGGAATAAGTCCTCTATTTCACTCAAAAAGATGCAAGAGTTACAAAAACAATCTGGAGACAGAAGTGGTCTCGGATTTTGTAATGATGAAGGCACTTCTGAAACGAATACTAAGCCAAAACTGGATATGTGCAAAGGAAAGTACATTCATTTTGTGAAATCCAGTGTGGTACAGAAACCAGAATTACCTACTGCTTCAATTGAAAGGAATGTAAATCAGATGAGCAGAAGGATGCATTATGGTCTGGGTGATGTTGAACCTAAGGAAAGAGTTGACCAGAGTTCTGTATCCAGTAGAGGATTCAACTCAGGAAGACAACCTCCTATGAACGTTAAAAACTACCAGTACTACAATTCTAGACCTGTTCAGAAGAGATACATGCCAGCCAACAGAAACAGAAGGGAAGAACAACATGCTAAGATGCATAATGTTAGAAATAACAGACTCTATGTTGCACACACCTCCATGGATACCCGAAGTACAAAAATTGTACAAATGTGGGTTTCAAAAGGACTAATAAGGCTTGGACCCAAATAGATTGGGTACCAGATACTAAAATTTGTGTTTGCAGCTACAAGTGAAGAAAACCAAGATCAGTAATTCAACATGGTATTTGGACAGTGGATGTTCAAGACATATGACTGGACAGAAGAGTCTACTATCAGAAATAGTGAGTTGTGCTGGAACCGAGATTACTTTTGGGGACAACTCAAAAGGTAAAATCGTGGGTAAGGGTAAAATTATCTATGGTAACATCACTATTAAGGATGTGCTCTTAGTTGAAAATCTTTGTTATAACTTGATCAGTATTAGTCAATTATGTGATAATGGATTTTCAGTAGCATTCCAGAAGCACAATTGCACAGTTAAAAATGCTGGTGACTCTACTGTTTTAACCGAAGTTAGAAAAGGCAACACCTACAAAATTTCATGGAACATAGATCATATCACTGCTCCTACATGTTTAGTTGCAGCTCTAAGTGATAAACACTGGCTGTGGCACAAGAGATTGAATCATCTGAATTTCAAGTCTATCAACAATCTCAAAAATCAGAACTTAGTCGATGGATTGCCAGACATAAATTTGTTAAGAATCATGTATGTTCTACATGTCAACTTGGTAAGCAAGTAAGATCTAGTTTCAAAAATTAAGGCAGCAAATCATCCTCAAAGTGTTTAGAATTATTGCATATGGACTTATTTGGTCCAATCCCTATCATGAGCTTAGGGGAAATGAGGTACACCCTTGTTGTTGTTGATGATTTTTCTAGATTTACTTGGGTAATCTTTCTTGTCAGAAAAGATCAAACCAGTAGCATCCTGATCAAACTTCTGAAAAAGATTCAAAATGAAAAATCAGTTTCTATCATTAGAATCAGAAGTGATCGAGGTACTGAATTTACTAACAAGACTCTTGAGGTTTATCTAGATGAACAGGGCATTCATCATGAATATTCAGCTGCCAGGACGCCTCAACAAAATGGAGTAGCTGAGAGGAGAAACAGAACACTTAAAGAAGCTGCTAGAACAATGCTAGCAGATGCAGACATCTATCAGCGCTTCTGGGCAGAAGCTATTAATACTGCTTGCTACACACAAAACAGAACAATGATCAACAAGAGGAATAATCAGACTCCTTACGAAATCTGGAAAGGGAGTAAACCGAATGTATCTTACTTTCATGTTTTTGGTTGTAGATGCTTTGTGCATAATAATGGTAAAAATCATTTAGCTGCATTCGATTCAAAATCTAACGCAGGATTATTTCTTGGATATTCAGCAGTTAGTAAGGCATTTAGAATTTTCAATAATAAAACACTCAATGTTGAAGAATCTATTCATGTTGTCTTTGATGAAGACAGCAGTGCTCCCGAGATTACTAACATATCTAATCTAAGTAACAGGTTAGACAGGGTTCATCTGGAACTAGACAGCGAGGATGATGCAGAAGCAAGTGTCAAGGACATTCAAAATCCAGAACCAGACATTCATATGGCAGAACCAGCAGCTGGCATTCCAGAACCAGCAGCTGATATTCCAAAACAAGTACTGCTTTACATAAAGATAATCTAAATCCTTTTATTTGGAGAAAATCTCATCCTCCATCTTTGGTGATTGGAAATCCAACAGCTCAGCTAAGGACCAGAAGACAGATGATGAATGAATACATGCATGCTGCTTTTATTTCTCAAGATGAACCAAAGAAGATTGAAGAAGCTCTTCTGGATCCCAACTGGATAAAAGCTATGCAAGAAGAGCTGAATCAATTTGAGAGGAATAAATTTTGGTTTCTAGTACCTAGACCATCTCACCAAGCTGTCATTGGAACCCGGTGGGTATTTAGAAACAAATTAAATGAAGAAGGAACAGTTGTCAGAAACAAAGCAAGACTGGTTGCACAAGGATTGAGACAAGAAGAAGGAATAGACTATGATGAAACCTTTGCACCATTAGCTAGGCTCGAAGCTATCAGAATATTTTTATCCTTTGCTGCTTTTAGAAATTTCAAAGTGTATCAGATGATGTGAAAAGTGCGTTCCTCAATGGTCTACTACAAGAGGAAATCTATGTTGAACAGCCTCCAGGTTTTTCTGATCATCTATTACCGCATCATGTTTTTAAATTACATAAAGCATTGTATGGTCTGAAACAAGCACCTAGGGCTTGGTACGACACACTTTCACAATTTCTTATTGACCATGATTTCACCGTCGGTACCGTGGATAAGACTTTGTTTACCCTAGTAAAAAACAAGCACATATTATAAGTTCAAATTTATGTTGATGATATTATATTTGGGTCAACTAACTCCAAATTATGTGCAAAGTTTGCCAAGTTAATGCAGGAACAGTTCTAGATGAGCATGATGGGAGAATTAACATTTTTCCTAGGACTTCAAATCAAGCAACTTGATACTGGAATCTTCATCAATCAAGCTAAGTATACAAAGGAACTAATGAAAAAGTTTGGGATGGAAGCATGCTCTGCTGCTTCCACTCCTATGAGCTCGTCTACCAAACTTGATAAAGATGAAGGGAGAACTCCAATAGAGGTAACTCAGTATCGTGGTCTTATTGGCTCATTGTTATATCTTACTGCCAGTAGACCCGATATTATGTTTGATGTTTGCATTTGTGCTAGATTTCAATCAAATCCTAAACAATCACATTTCATTGCTGGTAAAAGAATTTTAAAATATTTGAAGGGTACTCAAAATGTAGGCCTCTGGTATCCCAAGGACTCATCGTTTAATCTTATTGGATACTCAGATGCTGATTATGCAGGATGTAAACTGGATAGGAAAAGCACAAATGGTTTTTGTCAATTTCTTGGTGACAGGTTGATCTCCTGGTTTAGCAAAAAGCAGACTTCCATAGCCACGTCTACTGCAGAAGCAGAGTATCTTGCTACTTGAAGCTGTTGTTCTCAAATGCTTTGGATACAACAACTTAAAGACTATGGAGTTCAAGCTTCTGAATCACCCATATTTTGTGACAATACCAGTGCAATTGCTATATCGCATAATCCAGTACTCCATTCCAGAACGAAGCACATTGATATCAGACATCATTTCATTAGAGATCATGTGCAAAAGAAGAATATTCGTCTTGAATACATTCCTACTGATCAGCAAGCCACAGACATTTTTACCAAACCACTTCCTGAGAATAAATTTTCGTATTTTCGTAATGTTCTTGGATTAATTGATTTATCATAACTACTGTTTATTATCTTCTGTTTTCACGTGTCTTCTGTTTCTTTATTCTAATCCAGTAGAAATATTCAGAAATGAGAATATAGTCAAGCGGTTGGAAAAACAAAAGCTTTTATTCATATAATCAGATGCATTACATTACATGGGTACAATTGAAGATATCAGCAGAATGATTACACAGACTATCCCTTCTCAGCTTTCTCCTGAGCGCATCGCCAGAATGGAAGATATTAAAAAATGCTTGCTTGCACGAACTGCTTCACCAGTATCGGAACCATTTGATTTAAAATTTCAGATTGATACTCTACAAAAGGAGCTACAGAATCTTTCTGATATAGTCAAGCGGTTATCTCGTGAAAATGCCGCAGAAATCAGTGGAGCTCAGTTCTTCCGAGACCGCATGTCCAAGGAAATACATAAAACGGCGGAATCTATGCATAAAATGTATGCTGAAACCATTGTTTTTCGACAAGCTATATCCAGAAGTTCCAGTCAGCTCACGATTGCTCAATCTGACATACTTAACCGACTCACCGAGCATGATGGCCTTTTTCGCTCAATCTCCACCACCATGGACTTAATGGAAGCCAAGATTGATTCTCAATCTCAATCTCTCACCATTCTTAATGATCGAGTTTCTAATCAGGCTCCATATCTAGAGATGTTGACTAATGGGATCCACAACTTATCTGGGAGAATGGATGACTTAATTGCGAGGGTCATTGCCGATGATGCCAAAAAGGGGGAAGAAGATAGAACTGGAGCGAGTAGCAGCAGACCTCATTCTCCTGGAAGGGATCAAAATCCAGATGAAGCTATTTTTAGTGATATTGGAACAAACTAATTTTATTGTTTTGTCTTGATTTTCTGGATACTAATTGCTTCGTAATCTGTTTTCTCAATTCTACTAACGTTCTAAGGGACATCTAGGTTTTGGCATAACCACAAAGGGGGAAATTGTTAGACTTAATTTTGTTGTGGAGATGCTAGTACAAAATCAGTAGATGTAAATAAGCAGAAAACCAGAAGCACTTGTACCGCGCTAAAACCAGTAACAACACTTATCAAGTACTGCTTAATCTGATTAAAAAATGACTTCTTAGCTAAAACCAGAAACCCGAAATAAACACAAGCAGATTGTTGCATATCTCAAGTCTTTAAATATTACCGTTAATCTATTAACGTGATACTAGCATTTATTGCTTCATTTAATGCCATTAAATGTTGTACGGGAACATTTAAGACGGCTTACTATTTTTGGTATGAACTCAGACTGATTGCTTTAATATATTTTGCAGGGTCCATTTTCAGCAATAAAGCTGAATCACTGAAAAGTCAAAAGAGTCGTTCAGATTTTAACGTTGGTTTAAGCCTATATATGAAGACGGAGCACTTTTCAAAAAAGGAGTGAACGAATCTCAATAAAAGAAGATCATTCGAGCATCGCTAGAACTCTCAGTTATCTCAAAAGCTCAACACTGAAAAAGCAGCACACGCTTCATTGCATACAATTGATCATTTGAGATCATTTTGCGCTAGCTATTTTTTTTATCTATTCTTAAGCTATTCACTTCATTAATAGAAGAATTTGTAACTGGAAAAGAGTTCTTTCCAGAACTTCAGATCTTTCAAGTAGTTGAGTTGTAAAACTAAGAGTTTCAGTAGGCGAAGGGTAAGTCCTGTTGAAGTGGGTGTGTACAATTGTTGTACTGTATTCACCAAAGTCTTTTAGTGATACCTTCGGGAAACAGAAGAAGGGAAGACGTAGAAGATTCATCTTCGAACTTCCAGAAACAAACCTTTTGCCATTTACTGCTTTTCTGTTTCACTATTTTTCACCCACTAACCAACAGATCGTTTCCGCACATTATCTTGTGATCTGCTGGTCTTTAAACTTGAACAAGAATCTACTAGTATCTCTAACAGGACTCTAGCACATCATTCTGAAAAATCAATTAAGTTTGCCGTTGAGTTTATTCAACCCCCCCTTCTAAACTCAACCCGATCCTCAACAATTTATATAATTATATCATATATTTCATTTAGACGATAGCGTGGCTCTGCCGATTGTTCTAAATGAAATATTATGATTTAATACTAATATCTAACAATCTAACATTTACTTTATCCCAACTAACTTTTACTTTCCGCATCTAACATTTATTTTATCGCAACTAACTTTTACTTTCCGCAACTAACTTTTATTTTATCACAACTTACTTTTACTTTTTGCAACTAACTTTTACTTTCTGCATCTAACATTTATTTTATCGCAACTAACTTTTACTTTCCGCAACTAACTTTTATTTTATCGCAACTTACTTTTACTTTTTGCAACTAACTTTTACTTTCCCGCAACTAATTTATTAAATCATATATTTCATTTAGGCAATAGCGTGGCTCTGCAGGTTGTTCTAAATGAAATATAATGATTTAATTTAACATTTAATTTATGCAGTTATATATTTATATAGTTATATATATAATCATAGGTACCATATATAAAATATCGGTGAATTCGGTATTTTCTATAGTGGGAACTATATTATATTAGGTGTGTGTTTAAATATTTTTANACGTTGTCGGGGAGGTATAAATTAAGTTTATATTTGTTAATTATGTTTTATTTATAAGTATTTTGTTTTTTTTTTGTATGAGTATTTGGAATTGAAAAAAAGTGGTAGACTTATTCGAGTATTTGAAAATAATTTAAACATGGATGATAATTCAAATAATCAAGATAATGATAACAATAATAACAATAATAATAATAATAATCAAGAACATGATCAATTAAGAACACTTAGGCACCATATGAACCCTATTAGAACTATTGCCCCATCTTGTTTAGTTTTTCCTCTTGATGCATCTAATTTCAACTTTAAACCTCAAATTATTCAACTTTTACCAAATTTTCATGGCTTAAATTCTGAAAATCCATATTCACATCTAAGAGAATTTGAGGAAGTTTGTAACACTTATAATGATCAAAATTGTAGCATATATATAGTTCGATTAAAGCTTTTCCCTTTTTTTTTAAAAGATAAAGCTAAAACATGGCTACAAAATTTGAGATCAAGTTCAATAAGATCATGGGAAGAAATGCAACAACAATTTCTCAAAAAGTTTTTTCCTTCCCATAGAACAAACTCTTTTAAAAGACAAATTACTACTTTTTTCTCAAAAACAAGGAGAAACATTTTATCAATGTTGGGATAGATATGAAGAATTACTTAATACATGCCCACACCATGGTTTTGAAACATGGAGAATAGTTTCTCACTTTTATGAAGGTCTAATACCTAAAGATAGGCAAATTATAGAATTCATGTGTAATGGAAATTTTGAAGATAAAAACCCAAATGAAGCTATGGAGTATTTGGATTCTTTAGCAGAAAATTATAAAAATTGGGATAATATAGGCACAATAGAATTACCAACAACTAAAATCAATAATTCAACAAATTGGGGTGGTATCTATAATCTTAAAGATGATATAGATATTCAAGCTAAACTTGCATCTTTAACAAGAAAAAATGAGTCATTAGAAATGAAAAAGAGTGGTCAATTAAAAAGTATTCAAGAAATTGTTTGTCATATATGCGATACACATGATCATGCTACAAAAGATTGTCCAACATTACCTTCATTTAAAGAATGTCTCCATGAACAAGCAAATTATGTTAACAATTATAAAAAACCAATACTAGATCCTTTTTCAACATTATATAATCCTGGATGGAAAAATCATCCTAATTTTAGTTGGAGGAATGATAATCATGCACAACCCTCACAACAATATTTTCAAAATAACCAAAATCATCAAGGTTATATTCCTTATGTTACACCTCCAAGAAAACACTTTGAAGATGTAATTCATGCATTTATCCAAAAGCAAGAATCTATCAATATTCAAACCAGTCAATCTATGAGCGATTTGAAAGAAACTCTTGCAAAATTTGCATCTGCACTTAATATTCATGAAAAAGGAAAATTTCCATCTCAACCTAAACCTAATCCTAAAAATCAAAATCAAGAATTAAAAAATGAAAAAATTGATCAAATAAAATCTGTTATTACCCTTAGAAGTGGTAAAATAGTTAATGATTCATATAATAATGAAAACAAGGATCATTTAAAATCAAAGAGTAAGGATGATAATCCTGATACTTTTGAGAATGATGATACCTTAAATTCTAAAAATAATATGTTGAATGATAAATCATCTGAAATAGTAAATGAAT